>NW_024718273.1:3993066-4021431 GCF_018991925.1 Homarus americanus | reverse complement strand
GCCAGTTACGTATTGCTAATACAGTCGCCAGTTAATGTCCATATTCAAATAATGGACTCCAACTCCCTCTCCACCCTCTCACACTACACTGCTGGCTCTTCCTCTCTGAGAAATTTTGGGAAAAACCACTTCAAATTTTACAAATAATACCTCAAACTAAAGTTAGATATTACAATTGACATTGCTGGATTCCTTGTAAGATTAGAATATTTTGAATATAAATGTCATATATTTTGCACAAAAGATACCATAGTTACTCTAGGAGAAAAAAAATTTTATCTAAAATTTTAAGTGCGTTTAATGCAAAATATATGATGTTTATATTCAAAATGATCACCAAATTATAAGAATTCCAGCACAAATTATATTCTGACCGGGTAATTTGTATGAATTTTATGAGCTAAAACAAATATCTTCAGTTAATAAAAAAAATAATCTTCAGGACACTATCTGTCAATCAAAGTACCCCACCTTTGCCTCTCACCCCTCTTCCAACCAAGGCGCCGTCAGTCCCAACCTTCCCCCACCCCCACCAATCCTCCCTTCAAGAGTTTTAACATTTAGTATTAAATAATACCCTGTGATTGTGTTAGGATAATATAATTGACATTTCTCATGGGATTCCTTGTAAGATCAATAGGAATATTTTGAATATAAATGCTCATATATTTTGCACAAAAGATAACATAGTTACTCTGAGAAAAATTTTATCTAAAAATTTGTCTAATGCAAAAATATATGATGTTTATATTAAAATGATCATCAAATTATAAGAATTCCAGCAATGTAAATTATAGTATTCAGACCGGGTAATTTGTATGAATTTTATGAGCTAAAACAAATATCTTCAGTTAATAAAAAAAAAAAAAAAAATTCTTCATGGGTAAATAGATGGTCGGTCGGTCCTCCTCTCCCCCACCCCCCACCAAATCAACTCCCAAGGAGATGTGTGAAAACCAGAATACTTAACTTTTTTGTAATAAATAATACCTCAAACTAAAGTTAGGATAATATAATTGATATTGCTGGATCTTTTGAAGACATAGGAATATTTTGAATATAAATGTCATATATTTTGCGTAAAAAGATAACATAGTTACTCTGAAAAAATAATTTTATCTAAAATTTGTATGTCTAATGCAAAAATATAGGCTATGATGTTTATATTCAAAATGATCACCAAATTATAAGAATTCCAGCAATGTAAATTATATTCTGACCGGTAATTTGTATGAATTTTATGAGCTAAAACAGGCAGTCAGGCAGGGTGCATGGTGGGGCAAATCTAAAAATAGCTGCCCGAGCCGACACTCACCGCCGTATATGTGGAAAAAACTGCGGTTATGAAAGTTCACCAGGCGAAAAGTAATCAAGGTATATGATAAAACGCTATGAAACCAAGAAGGGTAACATCACCTATTTTTAATTGCATCAATCAGCTGTTGTACATCCGTGATATTGATATTCAACAACCCCTTTACACTTATATACAGAATACTGTATATATATATTTATACACAGCTGTACCCAGCTTATCGCGTCAATTGAACTCACAGGGTACCCCAAGGAAACCGCTGCTATGAACAACAGAACATATTGGGATTAATCAACAGAGACTGGCCCACCCCCAAACTCCACTTTTGACGACACACAACTATGTTGTAGTAAATATCTTACTCAACTTTATGATGGTATGAACAAACAAGTAATATAGAAGAGGTTAGGTTAGGAAAATAAAGGTTAAGTTAGGAAAAATAAAGGTTAGGTTAGGAAAACTAAAAGTTAGGTGTGAAACCACGCTAGTAGAAGAGATGGGTCGGCATACAGGGATGGAGGCGGAGGGGAGGGAGGGAGGAGGGAGAGGCGCAGGAAGTGGAGCAGGTGGGGTTAACCTAAAAATAGCTTCTCGAAATGGACACTCTGCGCCAGATAGCGGGTAGATGAACCGCTATGAAAGTTCGTTCTGGCAAGGCAATCGCCAGATATGAGAAATCGCTAAGCGAAAACTCGCGCACGGCGGGTACAACTGTACTGTATAAGTCGACTGCAGAACTTCCACACTGCAAAGCGGCATCCTTTGATCATCAGACGTCACGCCTGATGATGGTCATGTCACAGTCAGGTTAGTCAGCCACTTTTGTGACTTGACAAGCATTGGGTGTTGTTGTCAGGTTCTAGGTGCACCGTAGACCTCACAATCTCTGGTCTCTCAGGTTCGCTTTAATGACGCAGGGAACATGAGGTAAACTGTATGAAAACCTTTGTTCACTTGTGCGTTAATTTATTTTTCCTGAAGCACGTTTGAATACAGTCGAAGTTGAACTCTTTCTATTTTTTTTTTCTTAAAAGTTTTGTTTAATATTTTAATCATGGATGTATTGTGAATTACTTTTGGATTTACACTGTTATCATTATTAGTGAAATTGTAGTTAATATAACGAGGAAAAAAATTTAAATACCCTTATCAGAATGGAAATTATAATGCTATGTTAAATAAAGGTAGAGAAAACTGTTATCGCCTACAATTTCTTCAACAAAATGCTAGGAAGGTTCCAGGAGAGCAGCCTTCTCCTGCAATGGTAAGCTTACAACAAATCTGATGTCCAAAATATAATTTCTACCATAGACCACAAACCACACACCAGATACATTTGCAGTGGAGGCAAACAAAAGTACGACAGACTCCTGGAAGGAACCGCAGTTGCCAAGAGGGGAAATACTAGACAGATCCTACTTGACAGTATGGCAGAGATGATTCAATTGGGAAGAGCTATGCTTGGTCAGATGGATTCCATTAAGAGGACTATCCGTGACATCAACAGGCAGGCCGCACTAAAGATCCATCATCTCTCTTCAAGAGGTAGGAATTGAAGGCGAAGGACAATGACTGGTGGATCAGACCCACACCCTTTCCTAATTTATGACAGTGGAATAGAAGCAAGGAACCGTGATTACCTGATTTACCTAGCAGCCCACGCTATCTGGCAGATTCCACGTGTATATGGATGGGACTTTACCGAGCACCATCTCTATTTGAACAACTACATCATCCGTGCTCCTCTAGGAGAATCTGCAGTGAGCTGTGCTTATGCCTTCCTGCCTGGTAACCAAGAGATATTTGAAGAAATGTTGACAGCAGTTCATGACAAGGGAGAGAACTAGATTTTACATGGATGTCACAACAACAATCACAGACTTCTAACAAGCAGCCCTGCATGCCATACAACAAGTTGATCCATTATGTTAATCCCAAGGCATGTTTCTACCACTTGACACAAAGTACCTGGCGAAAGATCCAGAGCCTTGGGCTGAGGAACCGATACAAAGAAGATGACAATATCAAGCACTTCTGTGGCATGCTAGATGGACTTTGCCTTTCTCTTGTTGATTGTGTTTTATGGAATGGACTACATAGAAGACAATACTCCTGATGGACTTGAAGACCCTCGCAGATTACTTTGATGCAAAATCACGCCACCGCACATACCAGACAATATCCAGGTCCTGTGACAATGCGAAGTGCAGTGGATTCCTCCATTATTCCCACCAGAGAAATGGAATGTAAACCTAGCTAATTGACAACCAATACCGCGACCAACAACCTTCAGGAGAGTTGGAATCGTGGATTCCAACAGCTGGTAGGCTACTTTCACCCTACAATTTGACTGCTATTGAGTGCATCAGGAAAGACGCAGCCATTGTGTCCATGCAGCTTATATTCGACACGAAAGGGCAACCACTTCAAAAACGGATAAGACGGATACTAAAGACCTTCAAAAGGACATTATGCTCAAGACATTGGGCATAAAATACGCTATGATATGACTATAGTCCAGTATAACCCACACTTCATTTAACGCTACATCGTCTTAGTAAGAGATATTGTCAAATGGATTTAAAGAAACAATAAAACCCAATTAGATTTGCCTTATTTTTTAACATGAGATAAATGTTGATGCTTATAAAGTTTTAATTTATTCTTATCATATAAATTAGCATTTTATCATGTTTGCTATTATAAACTTTAAATCATATTTTTGTTTTATTTTTTACTGTAAGGGATTTTGTCCATTGTGGGTTTTTATCCAGTAGGGTGGGGTTTATGTCCCGTGAGAATGCACCCAGCTGATTTTTGTCCGCTGGGATTTTGTCATGGACTCGGCCCGATCCATGTCTTTGTGTGGCCCGCGAATTGATTGGTGAAATTCAGCTTAATGTGGGCCAATCTGGGTTCAGAAGCTGATGCCAGCTATGGTGAGTAAAGCATTATTTATTAAAACAATATTCACACAAGATTCATTTCTGCTTCATTACCTAAGAGTAAGTAACTGAAAATGTAACAGTGAAATAAGTAATGGAAAGTATATCGCTAATAATATAAAACATTTTAACTTCTGTAGAGTTCACGGGCAAAGTTTGGCGTGATTTTTGTTGATTAGCTATGTGGCAGGGTCAACTTGGGAATTAACTAAGGTTGGGCAAGTCCAAGGGGTCAAGGCGGAGGTCACATTGCGTCAAAGGTAAAGGTCTCTTCATTGTTGACATACAGACTGTCTTCCATATTACCTCATCCTTCATGCCAGGAAATCTGTTCTACTAATTTATTCTGTCTGATTAGGTCTTCTCCATGGGTATATATATATAGATATATATATATATATATATATATATATATATATATATATATATATATATATATATATATATATATATATATATATATATATATATATAGTGCCAGACCTCTAATTTCTTACTTAATTGCTTCGGGACTTACTTACCTGTCGTGGGACTTACTTATTAAGATAAAAAAAAATTCAAATGACACACGATTTTCTATACCAAACGTTTCCAGTTAATGTAGTCTCCATGTATAATTAGAAAATAAGGGAGCCCTGTGTGCATTCAGCTGACTACATTAAAGGTAAGGGCTCAGTCACACTGTATCCATTCCTCATTATTTATTACTTTCACTGTACTGTATCCATTCCTCATTATTTATTACTTTCACTGTACTGTATCCATTCCTCATTATTTATTACTTTCACTGTACTGTATCCATTCCTCATTATTTAATACTTTCACTGTACTGTATCCATTCCTCATTATTTATTACTTCACTGTACTGTATCCATTCCTCATTATTTATTACTACTGTACTGTATCCATTCCTCATTATTTATTACTTTCACTGTACTGTATCCATTCCTCATTATTTATTACTTTTACTGTACTGTATTTCATTGTAGATTTTTATTAATTTTTTTAATCTGTCAGACTTACGACCATTAGACCTTACGACCTGGATTTGGGTCCCTAACCCAGTCGTAAGTCGGGTCTTCGTATATGTACTAATGTACTTGTACTGTGTTCACGCATGTTAATTTCCAGTAAAATTATACACCGAAATCACTGAACATCTTAACACAGCTTAAACGCTGTGTTGTAGGTTGATTGTGTCCTATGTACAGCAATTATACAGTACTGCACAACAAACAGGAGTGAGCAACAGATGAACCTTGTAGGGGACTGGTGACTAAGCCTGCCCAGAGGCTAGGCTGGGGTGAGGGGGTCATCTACAAAATGCAACAGCCATTACAGATGTCCCTCGAGGTCACATGAGAGCATTAGCCAATAATTGTGTGCTAGCCACGACTCAAGTTACCTCGAGTGTCTCCTGAGCCTCCTGCCACTCACACAGAGGACCTGGGAGCACGACGCAATATTTGTCATTTTTCTATACAAGTTATATTATGTACAGTATTTAATATTTTGTATTAAAATGATAAAACATACACCATAAGTGGCTGATCATAACGAGAATATATACAGTAATAATAAATGCTGCAGTTGTGTGTATCGCTGTACAGGTAGTTCTACTATAACGATAATTGTGTTCTTGTAATAACCATTGTTACGAAGTTGGGGATTTTAGAATATAGTTATATCGCCTACCCAGATCCCAACAGGTAACAACAATAAAAACAAAGACAATCGGACTATAAAAGGGTAGACAAAGGATGCGAAGCTGTATATAATAGAGTACCATAAATCCCTTAACAAAATATTCAGCTTATAAATTACCCTTAACCAAACTTAACCTAAACATTAACAGTATATACATATTAATACAACATAAACAATTTTGAAGCAAGTGGACGTGGGGAGGTAATACAAGATACATGTACTTAAGGAGGAGCTGAGATGGCTGACTCCAGTAAGGCTGAGTATTGTAGAAGACGTAGGTAGTCACTGCACGTAGGTTTAGAGGATAGATGATCCTGTGGTCACTCCCAGAGCCAAGTCCCTCTCTCCCTCAATTGGAGCTGACAAAGAAGACTTGAGGAGGTGACGCAACCCAGGATATGGGAGAAGGGAAACCGAGTAGGTAACTAAGACGAAGTCATACATCGTTCGTCCCTAGATGGCGCTACCGGGAGGTGCTGGGTAGGTAGACTGTGACAATAGATGGCGTATTGTAGTGCGGTGGAGGTGTGGGGGCTCGTAACACCCTCCAAAGACCTCCTCGTGAGGCTGGCCGGGCGAGGTGATCAACTGGTGCTGCCTGGAGAGTAGCTGCTGCATTTCCACTGGAGCTCGATAAGGAGTCTGCAATCGTTATCGCACCCCTTTTATGTGCCGGACTTGTAGACAGGCTGGTGAGGGGAGAGCCCAGCGGGAGGATTCGGTTGGAGGTCTTGTTGGTTTGGATGAACGGAGTGGGTTATGGTCAGAAGCACTAGGGTTGCTGTGGGCAAGACTGGAGGTAACATTCAAACTTCTTTATTGCCAACACCAGCCAAGGCTCCTTCTCTATGGTCGCAGTAGTTGGTCTGATGTTTTTCAACTTGGCGGAGTAATATGCCACAGGGTGAAGTAAACACGCGGCTGGGTCGGGTTGTAGAGCACAGCCCCACCCCACACACCACTGGGGCCGCATTTGCAGATGGAAGGGCGCAGGTGTAGTCAGGGGTGGACTACAGGCTTGGAGGCAAGGAAGGCTTTGAGGTGGTGGAAAGACTGGTCGCACTCTCTGGTTCCAGATGTAAGGGACCGCGAGAACTGGTAAGGTTCGTGAGGGGTCCCACGGGAGAAGTTACTGCAGAACCATCGTAGTAGTAGTCAGCATTGGGAAGCATGAGTTCCTTCCTCAGCCCTTGGAGTGGGAAAGCGACAAGATGGCTCTAACGCTTATGCCCTGTCTCACCATACCATGCCCAATCCATGTGTCCCAGGTAAGTCACTGAGGCCCGCCAAAAGCAGATTTAGCCAGGTTTATGGTGAATCCAGGCCCTTGCAGTCGCAAGTAAATAGTATTCCAAACGCCATTCAGATGTTCGGCCCCAGCTGTCCGACACCACCACAATTGGTGGTCATCCAGGTAGGCTTAACGCCCCACCTAGGTCCTTGAATTAGGAAGTTGATGGCCCTCTGAATGTGGCCGAGCATTAGAAAAGCCAAACGCCATGTAAATCAAATAATATTGAAAAAAGACCAAATGGAGTTATAAATGCTCTAGATTATTTTGGCCCCATCCGTGAGTCCCACTTGATAATATCCTTTCAACAGGTCCACGGTACTGATAAATTTTGCACAGCCTATGCTGTCTATTATATCTTCAATCAAAGGTAAAGGGTAGGAGTCAGAGACAGTGACCTGGTTCACTTTACGATAATCGGTACAGAAACGAAAAGTGCCATCGGGTTTTGGAATGAGAAGGCAAGGTGAAGCCCAGGGGGAGGTACTAGGCTCAGCTAAGTTATGTTTTAACAAAAAATCTACCTCCTTTTTCATAATCTCTTTTTTTGTGGATTTAGTCGATATGCTGATTGCCTAATGGGTTGTACATCATCTGAGATTAGCTTAATATCATGTTTAAGTATATTGCAAAACCCTGGGAGGTCTGACGTGACTTTAGGAAATGTTGATAATAACTTAGTGAGATCTTTTGCTTGAGATGGATTCAGAACAGAAAAATACTCATCAAAGTTGTTGAGTATGTGACTGTTAGCAGGGTTTTCTTTAGGTAGAGGGAAGTCTAAATTCTCCAATAGGTCCATGTCATCTGTCTCCGACTCCGGCCCTGACAAAACCGTATGCAATACAGGTAGGCTTATAGCCTCTGGGATGTCTTCCTCTGACTGCCTGGAATAGTAAAGTTTCATGAGATTAATGTGAACAAGTTGTGAATCTTTTCTGCGATCAGGAGTATGGACTATATAGTTGAGGGGAGATGGTTTATTAGCATTGACTTGAAAGTTTTGATGGAACCGTTCCAAGCAACCTTGGGATTGTGGGTGGTAAGCCGAAGATGTACAATGGTCCACACTGGGGTCTTTCATCACCTGTTTGAACAAAGATGGATCAGATTGTTGGGCTGTAATGAGCTCATCCTTACTAATAGTCTTATTGTACAGATCTTCTGTGGGTAGGAAGATATTAGAGGTGGTTTTAGATGAAGAGGGCCCATTCCGCACACTCTGTGACCGGGTGACAGCACAAGATGGGAAAAGATGAGGAATAGTTTCTTTAAGGTCAGTGGTGGAGTTGACAGGTAAGGGAGAGTCGACTGTCTTTATGTTAGGAACCACTAGATCTCCTACCAAGTCATTACCCAATAATAAATGAATGCCGCACACAGGCATTGGGTCTTTCATATGGCTATTTGCACTTCCCCAGTAATCAAGGGACATTGGAGGTGCACTTTAGCTAAAAAGGATAGGAAGAATGGGATGAGAGATCTGAAATTAGAACACTCTCATTAGTAAATGCGGTAGATATATCGGGAATGACGTTAAACAGGAGGATAGATTGTGCTGCGCCCGTATCACGTAGTATACGAATAGGAAAAGAACGAGACCCCTCCATGATTGAAAATTTTCCCTCATAGGTGAATGAAGAGAAGAGATCCTGATGGGGCCTTTCCACATTGGTGTTTGCTATTGGTTTGGATTTGGGATCCAGGGAACTACTTTTAGCAATTCGACACTTTGGGTGTTTACAATTCTGGATCGTATGGCCTGGGTTTTTACAGTAAGAACAAGTAAGCTTGGTTGCATCGAGGGGAGTAGGTGTGGGACCTTTCGACCTACCACTCACGTTCCCAAGGTTATCATCAGAGGAGGACCTAACATGTCGGGAAGTACCACGTTCTCTACTGCCCAGTGACTCCACCAACAGCGTGCGCATCAGCCAGCTCAACAGCACGCCTAAGTGATTAACACTCTCCGCGCTCCTCACATGCTTCAAGATGTGAAATGGTAGCATCTTGCTCTTCCACTCCTCAGGACTACCAAATTTAACAAATCCTTCTGAAATGTAGGTCTCTGTAACCTCTAACCACTTCTTAAAAAAACCTAAGCTTTTCTTGAGCAAACTCAACAAAGGTGTGGGAAAATGGTTTGGTTAGTTCTGAAAACTTCTGCGGTATCCATCTGGGCGTGATAGCATAAGAGGTGAGGATATTCTTTTTCACGTTATCATAGTCATCAGTCTGGTCTAAACAGTTATAAACTCTACGAGCCTTACCATATAATTTAGGAACTAACACTGACACCCACTTGTCCTTTGGCCACTCATTCTTCCCGGCTATTTTCTCAAGTCCTAAATGACCCGTCCATATCGGATTCATCAAACCCGGGAACAAGGGAAGAAGCAGTAGCAGGGTTAAAAGCAGCTAGTTTCTCTCTTAATGCCACTTCTTTTGATCTGAACTCCGATGTTAAGGTGACTTCTATCTCTCTTACCTGTAGTTCTTTCAGTCTAACCTCCTGCTCCAACTTGGCCCGTTCCATCATTTCCTCATGCTCCAACTTGGCCTGTTCCGACCTTCCCTCATGCTCCAACTTTTGCTCCAACTTGGTCTGTTCCAACTCTAGTTCTTTCATTTTGATTTGGAACTCGAACCTAGCTCGTTCTAGTTCTAAGGCGTCTATTCGTTGCGTTTCTTCTTGAGGGCTAGCCAGACCTGAGGCAACTTCTGAGTGAGGAGGGGTGGTGGATAGTGGTTGAAGTTTCTTGGACATGGGCGTTAATCTGTCAACAGCGGATTCTTTTAAAACTTCTTGTTGAACCAACACTTCAATCACATGATTTTTTAACATTTCCTTAGTCAGTTGCTGTGAAAATGGGATATTGTAATAGTTGGCTATTCTTTCCATTCTTTCTTCAGGATATTAACACGTAATTTAGCTACGGAAGGATTTTCAATAAAATCCTGGAGATCAAAACCTGAGGTGGCCATTGTTAAGAAAAATAGGATAAATTAACTAATGGTCAAAAGATAAGATAAGTGGATAACCCTAGAAAATATCACGGCAGTGGATAACCAGAAAGTCCCGAAAACTAACCAAGTTATACCTAGGGAAATTACACTTATGATTATTGTTCTTCTGAGAAGATCCTTAGATAAGGATAAGAGACTTGAAAGAGGTAGGGCGTATTACGGCATAAATATAAAGATCCGGATTAACAACCCTGATATACTTGAAAGAGGTAGGGCGTATTACGGCATTTAATATAAAGATCCGGATTAACAACCCTGATAAATGGTATGATTGACCCTGAATGAGATAATGAGAAGAACAATAATTGAGGCTTTATAATTATGGGGTCCTGGTAGAGCGTGGCGTCCCAAGATATCACTTCACCGTAAACTAGTGACTATGGAACAACCTACTCTGGAGTGAGGGTACGGCATTAAACAGATCCGGATTCTTCCCAACACTCGATAAGACTTACTACACAACTGCCACGTGTAATAACAGGTAAGCCTTATGACACTTGGAACCTAATATCCTACGTCTGTCACTCTTACTATACGATAATACCAATATATGCACACACATATGAAGGGAACTTTAAACTACCGTAAAGCAATTGAGAACAGAAGTGACTGGGAGGAATAATTAACACTGAGTAACAAGGGAGGAAGGAATATGGTACTTAAGGTCGTGTCCTGTCACGGTCGCCATTTGTTACGAGTTGGGGATTTAGAATATAGTTATACGTCTACCCAGATCCCAACAGGTAACAACAATAAAAAAAAACAAAGACAATCGGACTATAAAAGGGTAGACAAAGGATGCGAGTTTTCGTTGTATATAATAGAGTACCATAAATCCCTTAACAAAATATTCAGCTTATAAATTACCCTTAACCAAACTTAACCTAAACATTAACAGTATATACATATTAATACAACATAAACAATTTTGAAGCAAGTGGACGTGGGGGAGGTAATACAAGATACATGTACTTAAGTGAGGAGCTGAGATGGCTGACGAGTAAGGCTGAGTATTGTAGAAGACGGTAGGTAGTCACTGCACGTAGGTTTAGAGGATAGATGATCCTGTGGTCACTTCCCAGAGCCAAGTCCCTCTCCTCGAATTGGAGCTGACAAAGAAGACTTTGAGGAGGTGACGCAACCCAGGATATGGAGAAGGGAAACCTCGGAGTGGTAACTAAGACGAGTCATACTCGTGTCTCGTCCCTAGATGGCGTTGCTCGAGGTGCTGGGTAGGTAGATCAGGACAATAGATGGCGTGCTTCGTAGTGCTGGGTGGAGGGGTTCGTAACACTATCGTGTTATAGAAAATCGCGTAATAGAAATAACAGGGCTTATGGAGAAAATAGGGTTAGGTGCAGATTACTCGAAATCGAAAAAATTTAGTAGTTAGCCTAACACAAAGGAGAGCACAGTCTAAATAAATGTTACATTCATATCTAATAATGAAATCATACAGTAAATGTAACACTTTACTTGATGGGGGAGAAGGGTGATTTTGAGGTTGATAAAATCGAGCTTCTCTTCAAGTGTTATATCCTTTCTTTTACGATCATCACCGGGAATTCTATCACCAGAACGCTTCTTGTTGATATTCTTCTTTACTATATTCACAGTTAATACAGTGGGGTATGCTATAACGAACGGATCCTACTACGAATATTCCTATAACGAACGGTTTTACCTATAAAATTGAGAATGCTATAACGAACGAAACTCCTACAACGAACATTATTTAATTTTTTTTTTTCTTCTAATTTATTGTTTTTTTATTACAAATATTAATGATATTCTTTATTTCAGGGGTTTAGATGCGTATTTATGCACTTTTTTACAATTTTTACAATTTTATATTATATTTTTCAGTGTTAAGTGGTTGTATTTGGGGGCCTGGAACGGATTAATCCTATAACAAACGAATGCTATAACGAACAAGGTTCTAGAACCAATTAGATTCGTTATAGCATACCCCACTGTACCACAAAATTGGAGAAATAGTAAGCAAAAATCGCGTTATAGCAAACAAGCGTTCGCGTTATACAAATATCGTTCCTAATTCATAAATCGCGTTAGAGCAAATTCGCTTTATCAAAACACGCGTTATAGCAGAACTCACTGTATTGGTACAGGTTGACAATCCCTTATCCGAAATCCTTGGGACCAGATGCATTTTGGTTTTCAAAATTTTTCAGATTTCAGAATGGTCAGTTTTTTGTTGTTTTTTACAGGGATCAGACCACCCGGGCACAGGTCACTGACCCACATTGAGGCCTGGGGCTAAAATATGATAATAATTATACAGGTTGTACCTCTCTAGTCAGGCAACCTCAGGACCTGACTGGTGCCGGACCATGGAAATTCACCCTTTTCCTGGATAGATAGCGACTTGTGCTTACGCTTGGAAGCACTAGCACCACTTTCACTGCTTCGTGGTCTTTTTGAAGATATATTGAAGGGTTAAATGTTGTACAGTAGGTTCTCAAATTTTGGGAGTTGTTAATTCGACGTTTTTTTATTTGGACACAAAAAAAAACACTACGCAATTTAAAATTTTAACGGCGGAAACTCGAATTTCGACGAGTTTGAGCGGCCCGCCAACGTTCAGACGTGCACAAATCATGTAAACAGCGTCATTTCTTTTATGTACAAAAGATTCATTATTGTTTATTACTGAATGTCATTTTGATTTAATTAATTTTTATGCGTGCAAAATGAACAATACAATTCATTAATAATAAGTAAAATATTAAAACACATGAGGAAACGAGATGGGATTGTTTTCGTTATTACAAAACCAGTGACTGACTGGATCTACATATAAAACTGAAGAAAATAAGACCCTGGTTGTAGCTGTTGTAAAATTAATGTAAAAAATTAATATGGTTGTTTTAAGTAATGTTATTTAATGTTAATAAATGGAACAATATAAGTAGCTAACCATTAATGGTTAAGATAAAAGTGAGCACACGTATGTAAGTGAGCACATATGAAAACATATCATCATTACTATACCTAAGAATATGAAAGCAACACTTATTCACTGTTCATATATATTTTCATTAATGTTTCTGAAATTAAAACAAAAATTCTACCCACCAGTGGTGGTAAAGTTGAAAACATAAGGACAGCCAATGTTGTTGTGTGTGTTTTTACTTGGATGACGAAGTTGCCAAGTCATCAGGTTCAACTCTAGCTGAAGCTGTAGAACATAAAAACTTTTTCTGTGTTGTTTTTAGTTTTTATTTAATTTTATCTGTGTTATTTTCGTTGGTTTATTAGGATGTTGCTTTATTACAGGTAGTAATTCGCCAAAAAAGTAGGGTAAATAAGGCAAAACTTAGACAAATATCAAAAGTACGAGACTCAAATTAACTTTCTCCATGGGCAAACTAAAATCTTTCCGGACCACAGGAGTTTCCGGACCACAGAATGCCGGACTAGAGAGGTACAACCTGTAATAATAATAATTCATAGGTCTAGGTCGTGTTTCTCACTTTTGATCTTTTTTTTATTCTTGTATTTCTTTACTACAGTTTTACCCCGCCTAACGCGGTTTCACTTAACGCGTTTTCGCATATACGCGGTGCCTTGCCAAAGCTGAACTTTCACTTAACGCGGATTTTTTCCACATATACGCGGTGAGTGTCCGAGACGCTATTTTTAGATTTGCCCCACCCGCCACCCTGCCTGACTGCCTGTTTTAGCTCATAAAATTCATACAAATTACCAGGCCAGAATATAATTTACATTGCTGGAATTCTTATAATTTGGTGATCATTTTGAATATAAACATCATATATTTTGCTTTAAACTTACAATTTTTAGATAAAAATTTTTCTCTAGGTAACTATGGTATCTTTTGGGCAAAATATATGACATTTATATTCAAAATATTCCTGGTCTTACAAGGAATCCAGCAATGTCAATTATATTATCCTAACTTTAGTTTGAGGTATTATTTATTAAAATTTAGTGGTTATCCCACACATCTCCTTGGGACGGTTGGTGGGGGGAGGGAGGGACCACCGACCATCTGTTACCCTGTGAAGAATTATTATTTTTTTTATTAACTGAAGATATTTGTTTTAGCTCATAAAATTCATACAAATTACCCGGTCAGAATATAATTTACATTGCTGGAATTCTTATAATTTGGTGATCATTTTGAATATAAACATCATATATTTTGCTTTAAACTTACAATTTTTAGATAAAAAATTTTCTCTAGGTAACTATGGTATCTTTTGGGCAAAATATATGACATTTATATTCAAAATATTCCTGGTCTTACAAGGAATCCAGCAATGTCAATTATATTTTCCTAACTTTAGTTTGAGGTTAACCCACACATCTCCTTGGGACGGTTGGTGGGGGGGAGGGAGGGACCGACCGACCATCTGTTAGCCGGCTGTGTAGTGTGAGAGGGGGAGGGAGTTGAGTCCATTATTTGAATGGACATTAACTTGGCGACTGTATTTCTCTATTTCTCTTAAGTATTAATTGTGTGCATGTACCATCATAAAATTAAGATGTTATTTTTACTACAACATAGGTATGTGCCTTCAAAAAGTGGAGTTTGGGGGTCGGGCCGGTTTCTTTTGGAATTAATCCCATATGTTCTGTTGTTCACTTAACGCGGATTTCACTTAACACGGGACCCTCTGGGTTCAATTGACCGCGTTAAGTGGGGTACAACTGTATTATTATTTTAATATTATAGTATTATTGTTATTACTATTATTATTAATTTTATTATTATTATTTTATTATTATCATTACTAATATTATTGTTATCATTCATATTTTATTTTTGTGTATTTTTTATTAAAATTTTTATTTACTATGAATAATTATTATTATCATCATTATTATTATTATTACAATAATTATTATTACTATTACATTTTCGCCCCCAGGCCCCAATGTGGGTCAGTGACCTGTGCCCGGGTGGGCTAATACCTGTATGTATAAAAAAAAAAAAAAAAAAAAAAAATTCAATTTTCCGAGCTATTCGGTTTTCGAAATTTCAGATAAAGGGTTGTCAACCTGTATTCATAGCTAGGACCCTTTTCTCAAAATTTATAAAATACATTAATGAAAATTAGAAGTAATAGATTTAAAATTGCAAGACGTTGGATGGTCCATCTTTATTATTATTTGTATTCTTTTCATAAATACTGTATACGTACATATACTGTATTAAAAAAAATTCCCTGAAAATCTCTTGATTTTACACCATATTACTCATTGATGAGTCATCCATCATGACACAAGTTGACTTGTGTTTCATGAACTATACACCTATGTGTAGTGATCTCTTGGTGAGGGGGGGGGGTGCAGTCAGTACCTCCTACCATATGGACATGGCTGATTCCCATCAGCTTACAGTTGCCATTTAGGGACTTTTCCAAAGCAATTTTCCAATAGTATTTGGGATGAAATGAGCGAGTATTAGAGCCTTGACTAATAATGGTTGTAGATGTACAGTAGTAAAATTAATGTAAAAAATACTGTATGTATCTTTTAATTAATGTTATGTAATGTACGTACAATAAAAGTGATCAATGAATTGGTAGAGAAAAAAAGTGAGACTGCGCGGGAGGCAACATATGTACTCATGGAAACACCCACCCACCCACCCACCCACCCACCCACACACACACACACACACGGTGAATTAGCCGTTTGGGGGGAGGGTGTTGCGGTCACTTTTACCCCCAACAGACCCTTTTCCTCAGGCTGGGAGGAGGGGTGGGGGGGAGGGAGATTAATGCATACAGTACTTAAGGATAAAGGCAGAAGGTTTTATTGTTTTGCTTATAAAATGTAACTGATTTGACTTAGGAGAATATAACTTGCATTGCTGAAATTCTTGTAAGATTGCAATTAATTTGAGTATAAATATCCCTTATTTTGCACCAGACATAATAATTTTAGAAATTAACTTATTACTTTAAGTACAGGTCGTGATAATTTAAGTGGTTGCAGTTTCAAAGCTTTGTGACATCACTAGTGTATAATGAGTCTCCATATGCCCTGGTTTATTCATTGATCAGTTGTCTAAGTGCAAAAGTAGCCCAGTCAAGCTATCACATATCAATTACTGTAATTTTAGAATATAAATTATAATGCAAAATGTTATAAGACAATGGTTTAGTAGTGCTGTTAATGTGTGTGTTGTGTAAGTGTCTTGGCATGTCACCTCACCACCTGACTCCTGAACAAACTCTTCATCAACTTCTTCAAATCTACAACGTGCTTGGCAAGCTCAAACACACACACACAAACACACACACACACACGGGAATTAAGACAACAAGCCTCCAGTGAGGGTCTTGTTGTGTGACTGCATGGAGGCAAATTAAAAGATCAGCTGTTAAGGAGCTTATCGCTTGGCAACACTGGTGCATGTTACCACTCCTTTCCACTCCATCTCTCTAATCACCCACACCTTTCTCACTCCATATTTTAAAATGTTATGTAATGTAATGTTGAAGGGATACAACTTTACTCATTTATACTTATACTTATCACAATCTCCCTAAAAATACTTAAGGTTTCGTGTTTAGTCAAGACATTTTCAGAAAATGCTCTCGATTTTCGACCTTGGAAAATTTGCTCCCCCAAAGCCAGAATTTTTTTTTAATTTCGGCTTTGGGAATGATTTTTCGAGCAAATTTTAATTCCGGTTATCAGAGAGTTCCGGATTTGAGGGATTCCAACTAACGGAGATATTACTGTACAGTAATAAGAGACCACTAATCCCCCACACTACCTCCACCTGACATTGAGTCAGGTCTGCTCCCTCCCCAAAATACTTGAGCTTTTGTCTTTATTCAAGACATTTTCAGGATATGCTTTCGATTGTCGACCTCGGAAAATTAAAAAATTCCGGCTTTGAGAAAGCTTTTCCGAGCTAATTTCGGTTCCGGCTATCGGAGAGTTCCGGGTTTGATGGATTCCGACTAATGGAGATATTACTGTATTATTGTCTTTGGTATTACAGTGGTCCCTCGGTTAACGAACACCTCGGTTAACGAATTACCTTCCATAAGAATCTTCAATTCAGTTAACGAACAAAAATTGGGTTAACGAAATTCTTACGAAAACATGTCAACATGTTGTGGCTTGCTCACCAGCTGGAATTTTATTCCGCCAATATAGTAATCGATTCTAGGGCTTATATTCGTTTTCATTGGAGTAAATATCAAGAAGGTTGTGTTATTCAATATTTTTCCAAGTTTTATATTAAAATTATTAGTCATTTTAATACTTATTTAACATAATTGCAGTACAGGGAACTAGTTTTTGGTGTGCCCATCAGCCACTTCACTCACCCACCAAGGCGTCAGTTTGTGTGTCTGTTCAG
This sequence comes from Homarus americanus, assembly GCF_018991925.1. Classification (NCBI taxonomy): domain Eukaryota; kingdom Metazoa; phylum Arthropoda; class Malacostraca; order Decapoda; family Nephropidae; genus Homarus; species Homarus americanus. The sequence goes on along the minus strand of NW_024718273.1, from coordinate 4,003,777 downwards.
TGGAAGAAACATCTTGCTTGTGGGTCTCTTGAACACAAGAGTATTTTTACCTTTTTACAGTACAATTATTGGTCATTCTGAAATTTATTTAACATATTGACAATATATAGTGCAGTGCAGTGTTGATTTAAAGAATATAATCTTGAATTACACCTAGTGAATTTGAAATTTGATTGGTGAAATGACGGCATCAAGCATGGGGCGATTTCTCTTCCATGCCCACTTCCTTCTCTTCTCCCGTCTCCTTCACCCCCACTTCTAATTCCCATCATCATCATCAACCAGGAGCCTTCTACATACACACCTCAAAGTAAGTGTACTTTACTGCATTTTTTTTTTACTATGTATGTACTTTTCGGTGAGCTGGAACCAATTACCCAATATCCCATCGAAACACTGGATTCGATTATCAAAATTTTCGGTTAATGAACGACCTTCTGTAAGTAATTGTGTTCGTTAACCAAGAGACCACTGTAGTCAAAATTCACCAAACTTGTTTTCCCCTTAAATTTAATTTGTTATTATTTCTTTTACTCATTCATTTATAACATAGGAAATTAGGCTTAGTAAACCAAGGCATCTGGCTACACGGTGGTGGTGGCTACAAGTGGACTCTGCTCACCATCTACCTCATAAGACTATTATTATATGAAATTAAAATTTGGGACCATTGCAGCCAAATCTATTTTTCATAAACCATGTTAAATATCTGAAATTCACTTAATTCTGAATATCTTCTTCTCTTTTATATTGACCACCCTGTAACAGCAGGAAAATTCTTGCAAAGGTGAAAGAAAAACTTACACTTTTCCAATATTTAAAGCCTTAAGCCCATGTGTATAGGTTCCCCTCTCAGCTGAATGAAATTGATTGGTATTAGCCAAATAAAATATCAAAAGTGGTATCCCCATATTGAAAAGGTTAATACAGTAGTACCCCGCTTAACGCGGTCAATTGAACCCACAGGGTACCGTGTTAAGTGAAAACCGCGTTAAGTGAACAACAGAACATATGGGATTAATTCCAATAGAGACTGGCCGGACCCCCAAACTCTACTTTTTCCAACACAATACCTATGTTCTAGTAAAAATAACATCTTAATTTTATGATGGTACATGCACACAATTAATACTTAAGAGAAATAGAGAAATACAGTCGCCAAGTTAATGTCCATTCAAATAATGGACTCGACTCCCTCCCCCTCTTCTCAAACTACACTCGCTGGCTCTTCCCTCTCTGAGAAATTTTGGGGGGAAAACCACTAAATTTTAATAAATAATACCTCAAACTAAAGTTAGGATAATATAACCGACATTGCTGGATTCCTTGTAAGACCAGGAATATTTTGAATATAAATGTCATATATTTTGCACAAAAGATAACATATTTACTCAGAGTAAACATTATATCTAAAATTTGTATGTCTAATGCAAAATATATGATGTTTATATTCAAAATGATCACCAAATTGTAAGAATTCCAGCAATGTAAATTATATTCTGGCCGGGTAATTTGTATGAATTTTATGAGCTAAAACAAATATCTTCAGTTAATAAAAAAAAAATATTCTTCACGACACTATCTGTCAATCAAAGTACCCCACCTTGCCTCCCCCCCTCTTCCAACCGCGCGGTCCGTCCCAACCCTCCCCCCCACCCCCCACCAATCCTCCCTTCAAGAGATGTTGGGTGAAAAAACTAAATTTTAACATTTAGTATTAAATAATACCTCAGATTAAAGTTAGGATAATATAATTGACATTGCTGGATTCCTTGTAAGACCAGGAATATTTTGAATATAAATGTCATATATTTTGCACAAAAGATAACATATTTACTCAGAGTAAACATTATATCTAAAATTTGTATGTCTAATGCAAAATCTATGATGTTTATATTCAAAATAATCATCAAATTTTAAGAATTCCAGCAATGTAAATTATATTCTGGCCGGGTAATTTGTATGAATTTTATGAGCTAAAACAGGCAGGCAGGCAGGCAGGCAGGCGGGTGGGTGGCGGGTGGGGCGAATCTAAAAATAGCGTCTCGAGCCAGACATTCTGCGGACACTCTGCGCGTATTTATACGTGGAAAAAACTCGTGTTAAGTGAAAGTTCAGCTCTGGCGAGGCACCGCATATACGTGAAATCGCGCTAAGCGAAACCGCGTTAAGCGGGGTATTACTACTATATTGTACAATTACTGAAAAAATTTGAAACTTACTTGTTTTTCCCACGATACTTAATATGCTTATCTGCTCCCAAAAAGGCATCCATTAACCTGTAAAAAAAAAAAAAAAAAATTATATATATATATATATATATATATATATATATATATATATATATATATATATATATATATATATATATATATATATATATATATATATATATATATATATATATATATATTATATATATATATATATATATATATATATATATATATATATATATATATATATATATATATATATATAAATAATTGCCAACTACAGATGAAGTTTAAAAAAAAAAATTCAGTTGTCCACATATGCATCATTTGTTATTAAACATTTTCTTACATAGAATCAATGATCTTGACAACACGATGCTGATAGGCTGTTCTGTGAAGTGTACGTCTAGCATGGAACATGTCGTACAGGTTATCTCTCTCCTTGTCAGGTATACATATCTGCCACCCCTCCCCTTCTACGTTAATCACACGTGAGAACTTCATGAGGCGACTGTAGTTAAATGTTACCTGTCGCAAAATTAAGAAATTTATGTCTTACAAATACAATATATACGAGGAGCTCTGGACCATAACCTGCCAGAGCCACATGTTGCTGAAACGTGTTATGTATTGCATTGTATCCCCAACCTAATTAGTAACCTGTACATATGGGTGAGGGTCCTCTGAAAGACTGTTGTATGTCACACACTCCTGCCTGAACATTTTCCTCCATTTTCTATCTTGGCACTTAAGAGGATTATGGTTCAGAGCTCCTCATACACAGTACAGCATTAGGCAATGAACAATGTGGGTTCAAAAAAGGAAGAAGTGTGGATCAAATGTTGTTATTAGAGAAGATAAGGCAAAAGGTTTGGGATAAGGTTAAGAATTTGTTTATAACACTATGTCTCGAGAAAAAGAGCATGATAGTGGAGACGGAAAAGTTAAGTGGCAACTACGGAAAGTTTATATAAATGGCAACTGTTGAATGTGCTTAAAAAGTTTAAGGGAAGTGTGAAACATTTGTTAAAAGTTTGTTGAAAAAAGAAAACTGGTTCCAAGTGAAAGAAGTTGATCCTACAGGCATGACTGCCTGTTAGGGACATTCAGGATAATTTCTGGTGTTTGGATATACGGTACAGTACATATTGTATTAAGAAAATTTAACTAAAATTCTGCTTGATGGTTTGTACACCACTACAGTATAATGAACATCTACCTAAATATCTCGCAGCACCACACTGTAACTTGTCACTTCTTGTTGAGGAAACGGTTTTACATTCAGTTTACAATGTGCATGGTCTACTATTTGAATTTCATTGTCAGAAAACTTTAAATACTGTAATTGGAGACCCTGCAATTTGTAGTTAATAGTATTTGTTGCACTTTTACAGGCATAAAACAGCATTAGGACACATACGGTACATATTCTAACATGGTGGAAAAGGTGGTTGTGTGATGATCAAGATAAGAAAAACAATGAGGTACAGAACTTACTTTCATGCCAAAGCTATAACTATCACGCACAAAATAGTCCCACTTATCTACGTCCACCCCAGTCCGCTTGTTGGCCACAACCTACGAAAAAACACACACATTATTATTAAGTTTATTATTAAATACCGAGTAATTCTTCTAATAAAAGACCACCATGATACAAGGGGCACAGAGTTCACAGCCTCAACACAACAACACACTTATTTCTGAAATTTCAGATTAAGCCATCATCTACTTTAGACAGAGAAAAACACAACAGCACATCATAATTCCTACATAATAAAAAATATGCCTCCTACACTTCTCAACAAACCCGTCTATAAACATAATTATTTAACCATGTAGCAACTCCTTCATCCAAAACTACAACCAAATAAAATACTTAACTCACCACCACTTGTACACAGTTAGAAACCTTCTTCACTATAGAAAAGAAAGTACTTCACACCTCACCAGATAATGCTATGGACACCAACTTTCTGAAATTTTCTCAACATCAAGTACACCAAAAATCCACCTGTGCTTAAGGCAATCCTGCCCCAAACACTTTACAACTCTTCTACTTACTACATACACTCAACACAGATAATCTTATGGCATTATTTCCACAAAAAGATCTCAGAGTAACCAGCTAACAAATGCCCTTCAGGCTCCATTAAGATCACAACCACGTGAAGCAACAACAACCAACTAGAGGACAGCTTGGTGTGAAAAGTTGATGAAGCAACAGAAAATTGTCAGAGCTAATTTTTTTGGAGTAAGAGTTGTACAAAACTACTGGAATAACCTGCCAGAGAATGTTGTGATGGCACTAGGTGTGAGCTCATTCAAGACCAGACTTAACCAACATTGACAAATGTTCAGGTGCATCCAAAAGCCTGTGTGCTCGTCAACAGCATTACATGCCTGACGAGCTAGAGAACTGACCAATGGCAAAGGGCATAAACAAATAAATACTGTATAAGTAAAAGAAGAATTATCAAAGTACCCTGTACTTTCAAGAAGAAGGATTAGCCCTGGAAAGAAAGACAAGTACAATGTACATTAAAAATGTGAAATTAATAATTTGAGAATATGTTTAATGGTAAGGTGGAAGTGTGTGTAAGAGGATTGTTTTAACCCTTTACGCTCCAGGCTAGGGTGCCGACGGCCATACCCCCAACGCGGGGTTAAAAGCAAAAAATGAACTTTTCCAAAAATAATTTTTAACCTTTATAAATGATAAAACAATAAAAAAGACGTAAGGAAAACTATACATTGTCCCTCTATATTCTTCAGTGGTGCCTCAGTAACGAGATTAATAAGGGGAAAGTTTTTTTTTTTTACTATCGAGCACTCGCTGTCACTACTCACTTAGGGGTCATTTTACCACTTGCTTTTGTGTCCAAGTTGGCCAATAATGAATTTATTTACTGACCATAATACTTATTTCCTATAAATAATTCCTTTAGACTTTATTTTATTTACATTACTCTTCATAAGAAGTTGGCAACACACATACAGTCAGTCATCAGGCTTTATGTTTGGGAGAGCACGTAGGTCATACAAATAATTATCAGAATAATAATTCCAAAAATAAATACATTTATAACATCTCATAGCATTATTTTCCAGTGATACTACACTACAATACAACTACAGTACAGTAAAGCCTCAGAAAACAATGATTCGTCCAACAGCTTTTCGTATTTGAAACCCTAGATAATTTCGGACCTGATTCAGTTTACATCCTTATTTCATTCGTATTTGAAACCCTAGATAATTTAGGACCCAATTCAGTTTACATCCTTATTTCATTCATATTTACGACCAAAATATCATAAAATAAAATAAAATTACATTTTCATATAAATAGTAACTAAATCTCGATATGTATTATAAAAAAAAAAATTACTGTAAAAAAATGAAGATCACCTTGTGCAAAGAAGCTGCCTTGCTAATGAGTGGTAAACAACACTCCGAGCTTGGCGGACCTTTTGTTTTCACGCAACTAGAACAGGAACTGGAGAAATACTTTCTCAGGTTTCTTACAGCATTTTTGCATCCCTATTCAACATGAGCAAGAGAGCAAGTGATGGTAGTGTCGTTTCAAAAGCTAAAAGAAAGTGTCTAAGCTTAGCCGAGAAACTAGATGTGTTGGACGATATGAAAAGGCCAGAGAGGTTTGTGGATATTATATGGAGCAAGCAATGAACATATTGTCTCAAGTGGATCCATTAACAGAACAAAGCCTTAAAATTTAAATAAACGAAAATGATCTCTACATAAAAATGTATACCTGTAATGAGAAAAGAAAACAGTTGTGCAAGATTCTTTCGAGAGCTATATTATTCGAAGGCCTAAACCATCAACTTCAGCTACACCATCAAATTCTGCATTATAAGCAGCTTCAACATCAACTTCAGGTTCAGCAACAGCTTTATGGAAAGCTACAGCTTCAGCCAGAGTTGAACCTGATGACTTCATCATCTGAGTAAAAACTCACACAATATTCACTGGCTGTCCTTATGTTTTAGACTTTACCGCCATTGGTGAATAGAATTTTAGTTTTATATTCGTAAATATTATTAAAAACATATATGAACAGTAAATAAGTGTTGCTTTCATATTCATATGTTGAGAAATGACGATAGGTTTTCACATACAGTGACCCCTCGTTTAACGAACACCTCGGTTAACGTAATTTCGATTAACGAACTGCCTTACATAAGGATCTTCAATTCGGTTAACGAAAAAAAATTCGGTTAACGAAGTTCTTACGAATCGACCTCAACATGTTTTCGCTTGCACTGAACGGGCAACGAGCTTTAGTATCAGTCCGCCAATACATTAATCGGTTCTAGGGCTTAAATTCCTTATTATTTTAGTAAATATCAAGAAGTTTATACTATTCAATAATTTTTAAAGTTTAGTATTCAATTTTTTAGTCATTTTAACAATTATTGAACATAATTGAAGGTAAAGTGACTAGTTTAATGGGCGACATCCAGCCTCTTAACACAGCAAACAGGAGTTAGTCTTTCTCTGTTTTCACTGGAGGTAACATCTTGCTTGAGACTCTCTTCAACTAAACGCTTTTTTTCTGTGTTTCCAAGCAAATTATTGGTCATTTTGAAATATATTTTACATATTGACAATATATAATGCAGTGCAGTGTTGATTTAAAGAAAATAATCTTGAATTACACCAAGAGAGCTAAAATTTTATGGGTGAAATGGCGCCATGGGGTGACTTCTCTCCCACCCCAATGCCTTCTCTTCTTCCTTCTCCTCCACCCCCATTCTAAATCCCATCATCATCATCATCATCATCCAGGAGCCTTCTACATACACACCTCAAAGTAAGTGAACTTTTCTACCATTTTTGTTGAATTTAGGAAATTTTCGGTGAGCTGGAACCAATTACCCAAAAACCCATTAAAACAATGGTTTCGGTTAACGAACTTTTCGGTTAACGAACGAACGACCTTCTGGAACGGATTGAGTTCGTTAACGGAGGGGTCACTGTATACGCATTTACTGTTCATACGTTGGCGTTCCCAATCGTCTCGTCTTATTTCTTTACCATTAGTGGTTAGCTACTCCTAGTGTTCCATTTATTAACATTAAATAACATTACTTGAAACATACATACAGGTATTCAATTTTTTTAAATTAAGTTCACTACAGCTGCAACCAGGGTCTTATTTTCTTCAGTTTCTTATGTAAAACCATTGTCACTCATGAAAACAATACCGTCTTGTCTCCTCGTGTGTGTTTTAATATTCTACGTATTATTAATGAATTGCATTGTTCATTTCACATATATAATCATTAATTCAATCAAATACATAGTAAGTAATAAACAATAATGAATCTTTTGTACATATTAAGATAAATGACTATGTTTCCTTGAGTGCGCACATATACATTGGGTGTAAACACCGACAACAATGTCGTCTATTATCCTCGTGTGTGTTTTAATATTCTACGTATTATTAATGAATTGCATTGTTCATTTCACATATATAATCATTAATTCAATCAAATACATATTCAGTAATAAACAATAATGAAACTTAGCACGATTTCACGTATACGCGGTGCCTCGCCAGAGCGGAACTTTCACTTAACGCGGGTTTTTTCCACGTATATGCGCAGGGTGTCGGGCTCGAGATGCTAATTTTACATTCGCCCCACCGGCTACCCGCCTGCCTGCCTGTTTTAGGTCATAAAATTCATACAAATTACCCGGCCAGAATATAATTTACATTGCTGGAATTCTTACAATATGATGATCATTTTGAATATAAACATCATAGATTTTGCATTAGACATACAAATTTTAGATATAATGTTTACTCTTGAGTAAATATGTTATCTATTGTGCAAAATATGATATTTATATTCAAAATATTCCTGGTCTTACAAGGAATCCAGCAATGTCAATTATATTATCCTAACTTTAGTCTGATTTATTATTTATTACTAAAAAGGTAAACAGTCTGGTATTCCCACACATTTATCTAGTAGGGACGTTGGTGGGGGGTGGGGGGAGGGAGGGAGGGACCGGCGACCGACCATCTGTTACCGTGTGAAGAATATTTTTTTTTATTAACTGAAGATTTTTATTTTAGCTCATAAAATTCATACAAATTACCCGGCCAGAATATAATTTACATTGCTGGAATTCTTACAATTTGATGATCATTTTGAATATAAACATCATATATTTTGCATTAGACATAAAATTTTTAGATAAAATGTTCACTCTGAGTAAGTATGTTATCTTTTGTGCAAAATATATGACGTTTATATTCAAAATATTCCTGGTCTTACAAGGAATCCAGCAATGTCAATTATATTATCCTAACTTTAATCTGAGGTATTATTTAATACAAAATGTTAAAATTTATTTTTTTCACCCACCTTTCTCTTGAAGGGAGGATTGGTGGGGGGTGGGGGGGAGGGTTGGGACTGACCGCGCGGTTGGAAGAGGGGGGAGGCAAGGTGGGGTACTTTGATTGACAGATAGTGTCGTGAAGAATATTTTTTTTTTTATTAACTGAAGATATTTGTTTTAGCTCATAAAATTCATACAAATTACCCGGCCAGAATATAATTTACATTGCTGGAATTCTTATAATTTGGTGATCATTTTGAATATAAACATCATATATTTTGCATTAGACATACAAATTTTAGATAAAATGTTTACTCTTGAGTAAATATGTTATCTTTTGTGCAAAATATATGACATTTATATTCAAAATATTCCTGGTCTTACAAGGAATCCAGCAATGTCAATTATATTATCCTAACTTTAGTTTGAGGTATTATTTATCACAAAAAAGTTAAGTATTCTGGTTTTCCCACACATCTCCTTGGGACGGTTGGTGGGGGGTGGGGGGGAGGGAGGGACCGACCGACCATCTGTTACCCTGTGAAGAATTTTTTTTTTTTTTATTAACTGAAGATATTTGTTTTAGCTCATAAAATTCATACAAATTACCCGGTCAGAATATAATTTACATTGCTGGAATTCTTATAATTTGATGATCATTTTGAATATAAACATCATATATTTTGCATTAGACATACAAATTTTAGATAAAATGTTCACTCTTGAGTAAATATGTTATCTTTTGTGCAAAATATATGACATTTATATTCAAAATATTCCTGGTCTTACAAGGAATCCAGCAATGTCAATTATATTATCCTAACTTTAATCTGAGGTATCATTTAATACAAAATGTTAAAAAAAAAAATTTTTTACCCACTCTTTCTCTTGAAGGGATGATTGGTGGGGGGTGGGGGGGGAGGGTTGGGACTGACCACGCGGTTGGAAGATGGGGAAGGCAAGGTGGGGTACTTTGATTGACAGATAGTGTCGTGAAGATTTTTTTTTTTTAATTAACTGAAGATATTTGTTTTAGCTCATAAAATTCATACAAATTACCCAGTCAGAATATAATTTACATTGCTGGAATTCTTATAATTTGGTGATCATTTTGAATATAAACATCATATTTTGCATTAGACATACAAATTTTAGATAAAATGTTCACTCTTGAGTAAATATGTTATCTTTTGTGCAAAATATATGACATTTATATTCAAAATATTCCTGGTCTTACAAGGAATCCAGCAATGTCAATTATATTATCCTAACTTTAGTTTGAGGTATTATTTATTAAAATTTAGTGGTTTTCCCCCAAAAATTTCTCAGAGAGGGAAGAGCCGGCAGTGTAGTGTGAGAGGGGAGGGAGTTGAGTCCATTATTTGAATGGACATTAACTTGGCGACTGTATTTCTCTATTTCTCTTAAGTATTAATTGTGTGCATGTACCATCATAAAATTAAATGTTATTTTTACAACAACATAGTTATGTGTCTTCAAAAAGTGGAGTTTGGGGGTCGGGCCGGTTTCTATTGGAATTAATCCCATATGTTCTGTTGTTCACTTAACGCGGATTTCACTTAACACGGGACTCTCTGGGTTCTATTGACCGCGTTAAGTGGGGTACAACTGTATATATATATATATATATATATATATATATATATATATATATATATATATATATATATATATATATATATATATATATATATATATATATATATATATATATATATATATATATATATACGTATAAATATATATCAGTATAATATATATTTAATATATATATATATTACAGGTTGTACCTCTCGTCCGGCAACCTGGGACCTGACCAGTGCGGACCATGGAAATTCACCCTTTTCCTGGATAGATAGTGACTTGTGCTTATGCTGGAAGCACTAGCACCACTTTCTCTCGTCATGGTCTCTTTGAAGACATATTGAAGGGTTAAATGTCGTATAGTAGCTTCTCAAATTCATGAGTTTTAATTCTTAGCGTATTTTTTTGGAACACACAAAAAATAAATAAATACAAATTTTAGCCGGAGAAGCAATTTATGAGTTTTGACGGCCCTTAACACGAGCAGCGATAATCGTGTAAACAGCATCATT
>NW_024718273.1:3912020-3992966 GCF_018991925.1 Homarus americanus | reverse complement strand
CGGGGAAAAGAGGGTAAAAAGCCACACAAAAGATATGAAAAGGTCACACCTGGGAAAGCATATCATTATAATTGCTTTATTTTAATGGTAATTAATGATTCACGATAAGACGATTCACCTTATACTGCAATATTGGAGGACACATTACCGTCGTTATTCGAGGTTTTACTGTACACTACTTTTAGAAATATTACTTTCATACAACATTATAAAATGGACAAACAATGAAAATAAAATAAATAAAAGTAAATAATTATGTTCAGGAAGCTTCCCTGTGGCCGAGGTGTAGCGTGACAGGCAAATAGTCAAACGGGAACCTGATAACCCGCGCTGGGGTTTAAACAGTGGCGGGAAAAGGCGAGTGTTCTGGAATGTCACTGGTGCGCCAGTCGGCCGTTCTGGAATGTCAATTGGGGCCTTAGGGTTAATATAGACATCTCTAGCAATAAGCTGAGGTTTTTTGTTAAGAAGTTTTGGTGTATAGTATGAAGTATAAACAGACACAGATAACATTATGTGCCCATTATACAAGACATATAACCTTCGCTCTAAAATAGAACATGCATAGTTTAATTTTCAATACACTTTCTACAGCTATTTTCTTCACAGTAAATACATATTTGACAAATGATTACATAAGATCGTGTCTCTTACCTCATACAAAAAAGCTTTCTCCTTTCCTAAACCTTCATATGGCCATATTCCATTTGCAGACTTTGCACCACCGATGAGTTCCCTGATAAACTTCTTATCCTTATCTCCTAATTTATATTTCTCAAATTCATCATCAAGGTTATTGACTTCCAATAAATAATCAAACATTTTTACAGATGCCTCCTCATGCTGCAAAAGAATTAAAAACAATTTAGTGCTCAACCTAAACCTGGTCATTAGATTGATATTCATTTTTAAAAATGTCATACAAGTTCACAATGGTTCAGCATGTACAGATACCTCACTGATACTCAAGTTACCCCAACTGGAGGATGTTGGAGGAGGGAGACAACAGAGCAAGTTAGCCAGAACAATTGGTGAAGAGCAGTTCTGAGATCTAGAGATTTTTAGATTTGGAAATAAATTTTTTCATCCCCAGAAAAAAATTGCACATCCCCAGAATTTTGGGAGGTAAGTACTGGGGAAAGTTTTCAGAGATTCTAACCTAGACATCCTGCACAAGCAGACACAGAGCAGTGCTTAATTATTTATGCAAACACCACTGTACACATAAACTAAATTGTATATGAAATTTTTTTTTAACCAGATACAGTATTACCCCGCTTTACACGGTTTCACTTTCCGCGATTTCTCATTTACACGGTGCCTTGCCAGAACCAGACTTTCACTTTCCGCATGTGCATCTACTCATATACGCGGTGAAGTATTTTATTTATTTTTTTTAGCTCATAAAATTCATACAAATTACCCGGCCAGAATATAATTTACATTGCTGGAATTCTTACAATATGATTATCATTTTGAATACAAACATCATGGATTTTGCATTAGACATACAAATTTTAGATCTAAAGTAATAATTTAGTTTTACACAGCAAATATTTTATTTTTTGTGCAAAATATATGAAGTTTACATTCAAAATATTCCCTGACCTGCATGGAATCCAGAAATGTCAATTATATTATCTAACTTTAGTCTGAGGTATTATTTATTACTAAATGTTAAATCTAGGAGTTTTCACCCACACATTTATCTGGTAGGAGGGAAGGTGGGGGAGGTTGGGACTGTCTGACCCAGCTGGTTTGAGTGTGAGGAGGGGGGAGGCAAGTGGGAACTTTGATTGACAGATAGTGTCGTGAAGAATATTTTTTTTTTTTTTATTAACTGAAGGTATTTGTTTTAGCTCATAAAATTCATACAAATTACTCAACCAGTATATAATTTACATTGCTGGAATTCTTACAATATGATGATCATTTTGAATATAAACATTATGGATTTTGCATTAGACATACAAATTTTAGATCTAATGTAATAATTTGGTTTACACAAAGCAAATATTTTATCTATTGTGCAAAATATATGAAGTTTACATTCAAAATATTCCCTGGCCTGCAAGGAATCCAGAAATGTCAATTATATTATCCTAACTTTAGTCTGAGGTATTATTTATTACTAAATGTTAAAACTAGAGTTTTCACCCAAACATTAATCAGAGAGGTAGGAGCTAGTGAGCTGGGAAGAGGGGATTTGAGTCCATTATTTGAATGATTAACTGGTGACTGTATTTCTCTTAAATATTAATTGTGTGACATACCATCATAAAATTTAGATGTTATTTTTACAACAACATAGATATTGTGTCAAAAAAGTGGAGTTTGGGGGTCGGCCAGTTCTATTGGAATTAATCCCATATGTTCTGTTGTTCACTTCACGCCGATTTTCACTTTCCATGTTACCCTGTGGGTTCAATTGATCATGTAAATCGGGGTACTACTGTACACTATACTGTACTGTACTTGCCAATACATACTGTCATCTCCCGTAGCAGGTGTTGCGAACTGCCACTCTCCTCTCCCTCCGTGAAGGAGGGATTGTATGATGCACATATGGTACTTTCACACTTACTGAATGTAGGGTACAGTACAGTATACATAACTGTAATCACTTTTTACATCTAAACACTGCTTTAACAGTATTTCTGGGTAATTATATCCTAGTACAGAAATGTATAGTACTGTACAGTAATGAATAACAGATCGTATGCAAAAACAGCAGTGAGTGAGCGAACATGCTTGTACAATGGCAGCAGACAATGAAGTAAGTGTGTCAATGCAAGACTTTGAGGAGATAGGCTGCAAAATACATCAGCCAATCATAGAGATTCCATGCCGCCACATGACAGTAGTGGCCAACCATAACTCATAGCTCACGATCACTCTGGGCCTTCCCACTCGTACACCCATCACGCATACCCGCTTCAGAAACTTAATGCAATCTCTCAGAAATTCATTCCCATGCCTGGAATGGAAAGATTTTCTCAAAATTTTCTGGAAATGCACATGATGCAATCCTGGGAAATTTGTTCCCATGCCTGGAATAGAGATATTTTTTGCAGAATTAACTGGAATGCTCTAATAATAATAATGGTAATGGTAATGATAATGATAATGATATTGTAGCGAATTTCCCCTACAAACGCTGTTTGTCGCTGAGTAGCCGACCCCACCAATTCCCCAGTGTATGCCTCGTGGTTCAGGTCAACCAGCGCCGCCATACATCACGGAGCGGGGGTCAACTACTAAGCCACGCCACCCCCCGCTATTTAAGACCTGACCTCGTGGTGACCTCTCTTTTCACCTACACCAACCAGCCAGCAACACCTCCTCCTGCCGCCTGGCGTGCCCTCGCCCTCCTCTCCGCCTGCCTGGCGAGTCCTCTCTCCGCCAGCGAGCATGGCGACCCACTGCTGTCCTTCTCTGAGCATCCTCACAACCAGCTCTCTCTACATCACGCTTGTAACCATGCTGCCTTCCCAGCACCAAGCTGCATTGTACATCCAATACAACATGTATAGAGAGCACATTGTATTTCTTCCATTCCATCCTGAGTGTGAACCAAATATCCCATACCCCACAATATTGATATTGATATTGATAATGATATTGATAATGATAATAATAATGATAATAATAATAATAATAATAATAATAATAATAATAATAATAATAATAATAATAATAATAATAATAATAATAATACAGTCAACCTCGTTAAAACGGACTAATGGGGGCAACGCTAGTTTATATGTCCGAATTAACCGATTTAGGGGTTAATATTGCATTATACAGCTATGTGTATGTTTATTTGAGTGCCCCGTCATAGGAGTCCATTTTCTCTCACTTCAGCACTCCTGAGTCGTCCGTTTTCTCTTAATCTTAGAGTGCACCAGAGACTGTTATATCTTAGTAGTGACACAGAATTTGATATTGCAACTGGGGTTGCAATTGTTGAGGCAACTTAGGTATGTCTGATTACAGTTGGAATATTCAAGATCCATTGTGAGTGATGTTTAAAGCTTCAACTGTCTTTATGGTTGGTAAAACTTGTCAAGTCTGTCAGTCTGAATGGCATGTGTGAGGCCTTGTGTTTGTACAACCGCTAAATAAATAAATATATAATGTTATGATAATTATCAGAAACACATAGGCATAACGAGGTTTATTACAAAGTGATGAAAAGGATACTGTACAGTGGCTAGTCCACAAAACATGTAGCCATGTCTCTTTATTTGAGTGCCCCGTCATAGGAGTCCGTTTTCTCTCACTTCAGGATGCCTGAGTCGTCCGTTTTCTCTTAATCTTAGAGTGCACCAGGGACTTTGTTATTTCTAAGTAGTGACACAGAATTTGAAATTGCAACTGGAACAATCCCAGAACCAGAAATTTGATATGGACAGTTCAGATTGCGTCCGATTTATCCGAAATAAAAATTAAAGGGGTCCGAATTAACGAGGGTCGACTGTAATAATAATAATACAGTATTACCCCGCCTAACGCGGTTTCACTTAACGCGTTTTATCATATACGCGGTGCCTCGCCAGAGCTGAACTTTCACTTAACACGGATTTTTTCCACATATACGCGGTGAGTGTCCGGCTCGAGACGCTATTTTTAGATTTGCCCCACCCTGCCTGACTGCCTGTTTTAGCTCATAAAATTCATACAAATTACCCGGCCAGAATATAATTTACATTGCTGGAATTCTTATAATTTGGTGATCATTTTGAATATAAACATCATATTTTTGCATTAGACATACAAATTTTAGATAAAAATTTTTCTCAAATTAACTATGTTATCTTTTGTGCAAAATATATGACATTTATATTCAAAATATTCCTGGTCTTACAAGGAATCCAGCAATGTCAATTATATTATCCTAACTTTAGTTTGAGGTATTATTTATTAAAATTTAGTGGTTATCCCACACATCTCCTTGGGACGGTTGGTGGGGGGTGGGGGGGAGGGAGGGACCGACCGACCATCTGTTACCCTGTGAAGAATTATTTTTTTTTTTATTAACTGAAGATATTTGTTTTAGCTCATAAAATTCATACAAATTACCCGGTCTGAATATAATTTACATTGCTGGAATTCTTATAATTTGATGATCATTTTGAATATAAACATCATATTTTTGCATTAGACATACAAATTTTAGATAAAAAATTTTCTCAAATTAACTATGTTATCTTTTGTGCAAAATATATGACATTTATATTCAAAATATTCCTGGTCTTACAAGGAATCCAGCAATGTCAATTATATTATCCTAACTTTAATCTGAGGTATTATTTAATACTAAATGTTAAAAACCCTGGAAGGGAGGATTGGTGGGGGGTGGGGGGGAGGGTTGGGACTGACCGCGCGGTTGGAAGAGGGGGGGAGGCAAGGTGGGGTACTTTGATTGACAGATAGTGTTGTGAAGATTATTTTTTTTTTTATTAACTGAAGATATTTGTTTTAGCTCATAAAATTCATACAAATTACCCGGTCAGAATATAATTTACATTGCTGGAATTCTTATAATTTGGTGATCATTTTGAATATAAACATCATATATTTTGCATTAAACATACAAATTTTAGATAAAAAATTTTCTCTAGGTAACTATGTTATCTTTTGTGCAAAATATATGACATTTATATTCAAAATATTCCTGGTCTTACAAGGAATCCAGCAATGTCAATTGTATTATCCTAACTTTAGTTTGAGGTATTATTTATTAAAATTTAGTGGTTTTCCCCCAAAAATTTCTCTGAGAGGGAAGAGCCAGCGAGTGTAGTGTGAGAGAGGGAGGGAGTTGAGTCCATTATTTGAATGGACATTAACTTGGCGACTGTATTTCTCTTAAGTATTAATTGTGTGCATGTACCATCATAAAATTAAGATGTTATTTTTACTACAACATAGGTATGTGCCTTCAAAAAGTGGAGTTTGGGGGTCAGGCCGGTTTCTATTGGAATTAATCCCATATGTTCTGATGTTCACTTAACGCGGATTTCACTTAACGCGGGACCCTCTGGGTTCAATTGACCGCGTTAAGTGGGGTACAACTGTAATAATAATAATAATAATAATAATAATAATAATAATAATAATAAAATATCTGCCTATTGGAGAGTTTTGGGGATCAAATATTGGAACACACTAAAATTTTACTCTCCAATACAAATTAGCATTGTATTATTTTGTTGAAAAGTCATCAAAATATCTTAATGATTATTATCCTCTAAACCCAACTCCTCATTATGGACCATTAACCTGCATGGATAATTACCTTCCACTTCTTCCCTGGTCGAGCTTCATTAACAAATTCTTCCCAGAGGTGACTGAAAGGGCCGTGACCCAGGTCGTGACACAGACCAGCTATTTGAACACACAAAACATCCTCGTCTTGGATCTTTAACTCAGGCTGGCGGGTCTTAATGGCACCAATCAACTCACCAGCCAAATGACAAACCCTTGGGAAGAAGAATATATCAAGCATAAAATCAGTAGATTGTTATAGGAACTAGGAATAATAATGCACCACAGTAAATTCACAAATATTCACAAGTTAATGAACATCCCTGGCTGAATTGTGGTTATTCCAGTTTGTAGATAATTCATTAAGAGTAACTTATGGGAAATAATTAAGGTTCCAAACTTGTCACCAAGTGGAAATAAAGAAAAACCATAGGTGGCGAGTAATTAGCATTATAAAAGTAATAATTAAAATCTTTGAGATGTCATATGGTCAAGTAATTATACAGATATCAAATTGTAGACAACAGATCCTTAATCAGCATGTTCAGGAGTACATACAGCATATTGAGATTTTGAACAAAACCCAAGATATCAAGATTGTAGCAAACACTTTTTCACTCAATTGAAATTGAATGTGTCTAACTACTTAAGTAAATACAGAATAATCCATAAACACCAAAGAGTGACCTTGAAAAACCAGGGTTACCACATACCACTGGTAAAACAAAAAAGGGCTTAAAGTTTATTTGGGGGGATTTTGGTTTTAATGCTATTATGTTGGTTTGAATAAAATTTATCTATTTGTAGCCCTTTTTATCTCATACACACACACACACACACACACACACACACACATGCACGCACACACACAAACACACACAATTATGAATCATAAAGCACATAAATAGTAAAAGACTGAGTTTATTGTGTCTGCTCTTGGTAAGATCTTGGATGGGGGAGCATCCGAGTGGTGAGTTTTATACTGATGAGGACACAGACTCACCGTGACAAAAACAACCTGTTCTCAGTACAGTACTTGTTCTCTTACCTTAATATCAAGTGATACAGTATTTGGCTTCTTCTGAAATGTAAACTTAAAGTTTATTTATGATTTTACATATGAACTCAAAAAGCAAGACAGCTCCTTACCCAAGGCTGTGCTCAAAGCGATTGTGTGCTGCAGCAGGAAAGACAAAGAAACAAGTTCCAAGCGTCTTGATGAACCTGAATGAAGAGACAATCTTACTAAAGCTGAAACAATCCCCTCAACAGGCATATGAATGAATACTTATAAAAGATGAAATTGGAGATATAAAAATGGGGAAAAATAATAAGCAATCATGCTGTTAATATTAAGTTCAAAGATGCATTTCTACTGAAGGAGTATTGTTAAAGTTTTGATGCAAAGGAAATGTCGTTACCAGTCCCAAAATAGCTGAGGAAGCAGTTGCCACTATTAAAGACACAGGAATACAGTTTCACCCAAAGCCCACATCCAGGTGTCTTAACATGTGACCAAGAAATTGTAGAGATGTGTTCCAAATTCCAATCATCAAAAGAACGTACAAAATATCATGTGACTAACTATTGTGTTCTGCCAAAATAGACGAGTTAACGGTCGGAATTTTTTCATAAGATGGCAGGTCAATGGGTAAAGAAAACGCTTAAATTTACTATAGCAATGATATTTTTAAATAAATTGGGCCAAAAAGTGTAAAAAAATAAGGGTTAAAGTTCATAAAAAATCACGTAACTGCGAAAAGCTCCGTGATTGATTGTGACGTCACTAATTGGCGCGAGCCGCCCAGCCAGCTGTGGTGTATGTGTTGTTACCAGCAGGAATACAAGACTTGTGACCATATACAATGATGATAAACACAGACATACAGTGAACCCTCACTTTACGCGGTTAATTGAACCCACGGCGGCCCGCGTAAAGTGAGAAACGTGTAAAGTGAACAACATAACATATGGGATTAATTGAAATAGAGACCGGGCCGACCCCCAAACTCCACTTTTTCCCGACACAATACATACGTTTTACTAAAAATAACATCTTAACTTTATGATGGTATTCACCCACACATAATATAGAAGGGAACAATCAATAAGAGAATAATAAACTGAAGGTTAGGTTAGAAAAAAACAAGATTGGGGTTAACACTTACGTTAGCAGAAGAGATGGGTTGGCGTAGGGGAATGGAGGCTGGTTCCGAGGCAGAGGGCAGGCTACTGGCCCTCAGGTGAGTCTTCATTGGTGTCATCCACACTTACTTGTGCCTCCCTGACAAATCCCTCAAAGTCATCATCACTGTCTCTGCCTCTGTCACTATCACTAGCTTGGGCTGGCTGTGGAGGGTTGCGGGCGAAGAACTCTATTATGCTTTGCTGACGGCTGGTGTTTATGTTGTCGTGATAAACCTTGATGTAGAGCTCCATAGTCTGCAACAGCTAGGTAGTGAAGATTTCTTCTTGGGATGACGCACCACCTGCCTCTTCACTGACGTCATCATCATCTACCATCTCGTCGGTAGTCACATCAGGATCCCTCATCACCTCCACGATGTCGTCGTTGGTGGTCTCAGAGAAGCCTGTAGCTGTAACACTCTGCGCAGCTTCTCTGGCAAGGTCCACTGCTACTGCAACAGTCTGAACCTCACCAGTCACAGATTTACTCTGCCTAACACCGGGAATGCCTTGCAACACATGTCTCCATGCGTGACGAACAGTTGCTACAGACAGCTGATCCCATGCCTCCACCAAGAAGTCCACAGCTTTCTTGACGTTGAATGTTCTCCAGAATTGTTTCAAAAGTACTTCTTGCTCTGCCAACTGTTGATCCTCGTCGTCTTCGCTCTTGCTATCAGTGTTGGTGTCACTCAGGTTGCGCAACTCTTCCTTGGTGTTGGTGTAGTCGTTCAGGAGGTTGAATTTTTTAGCAGAGAATGCAGCTTTTACATTACAGATCAATTCTTGGTCCATAAGCTGTATTATAGACGTAGTGTTGGGAGGAAGGAAGACCACTTTTACGTTGGGGTGACGATCTAACAGTAGGGGCAAGTGTCCTGGTGCGTTGTCAAGCAGCAACAAAATCTTGAATGGCACATTCTGTTGCTCACAGAATTTCTTCACATCGGGAACGAAAAAGTCATCAAACCAGGAGAGGGACAGTGTAAAGAACATCCACGTCTTACGTGCGGTCAACCAGTGGACATTTAGCTTGGTCATGTCCATGCTCTTGTAGGCATGCGGCTTACGTGCTGTGTGGATCACCGATAATTTGAGCTTACAGGTACCGGAGGCATTGGTGGTAAATAGGACGGTGATGCGCTCCTTCTGCAACTTCCGGCCCCGACACTTGCTGGCATTCTTCACAACAAAGGTCTTGGAAGGTAGCTTTTTCCAAAAATGACCAGATTCGTCCATGTTAAACACCTGGTCATCAGTGCACTGTCCTTCCTCCATAATCTCACGTAGCTTCTTCACCACCAATGTTGATATTGGTGATCTTGTTCCTCTTCTTAAACCTCTGTAACCACCCAGAGGAAGCATCTTTCGTGACACTGCAGCATACAGTTCACGTGCGTATTCCTTAACTGAGCGCGTGTCCACCGCCATGTTCCGTCGCGCCTGACGCACCAAGTAGCTCACAAGTAATTTTTCCGTCTTGAGAAGCACCTGGTTGTGGAAATACTTGATCATAGAAGCACCTGTAGACTTTGTGATGTTCATGTGCTCCTTTATCTTGGCTGCATCCTTCTTAATTGTCCTAATAGTTGATTCGTTAACACCATGCTGGCGCGCGAGATCAACCTGTCTTGTTCCTTTCTCCAACTCTTGTATGATCTTATATTTTATTTCATAGCTTAAGGAACATCTTAGTGTCTTCTTTGGCTTAGGGCGGCTGGGTCCAGGTAATGCAAGGTTTCTTTGTGGTGGTGGTGGTGGTGGTCCGGTGGAAGCCATTCTTATGGAACAATGGATACCGATATACACGGTGTAGCCTGGAGGGGTGTAACTGACGCAGTAGGTCAAGGGGCTTGAACGCTCCCGCGGCGGGGCACGTCAGAGTACATTAAACCAATCACAGCTAGCAGGGAGGGAGGTAAGGATGCTTTGCTCAATCACAGTCCGCTACGTCATATGACATCACCGATAAAGCAACGAAGACATACACTGCACAACCTACTCGCACCGCTTACACAACATGGCGGATGGCGGGAGAGATGGCGGGAGGTTTGGATCCAAAAATGGCGCCGCGCGAGAGGACCGCCAGCCGCTCTCCGCGTAAAGGGGTACACGCACCGCGGAAAGTGAGCATTCCATGTTCGGCAGGGTGCCGCGTAAACGTGGAAACGCATAAAGTGGGACCGCGTAAAGCGAGGCTTCACTGTACCTTATTTTCAGGTTAAAATAAATTACTGCCCAAGTATCATCGTGTGTATTTACTTGCTGGGTGCCCAAATGATACAAAAGACCGATAACTCCAACATGGAAGTTTTCATCACTGTTCTCAATTTCATGTCTGGAAAATGTAAGTTATCGTCACTGATGTCTATATTTAATGTTGTGGAAGGGCTATGGACGACCATGGCCAGGGGATGGGCTCGAGATGATCAGATGACAGATGTAATTTAATGTGCTTCATAGCTGGTTGGCGGAGTTCTTGATAATACTCTATCATAAAGACATCTACTTTTGGTAAGTTTCTTTCATCTGCCTTGATGAACCCTGAAAGTTGTTGTCCAACCTTCTCGGCTGATCGGCTCTGTAAATAAATATTATTAGATAATTAATTGTGCTTTACTGTGCAACACAGTAATGCTATATTGAATATATAAATATTACGAAGCACATTAACAAATTCAATGGATATTAGCTGCCCATACTACAAATTTCATAGTATAAACATTCCAAACAATATTTGTATTATTTTGGTTTTCGTCATCTGGGGAACCTTAAGACTCTAACTATGGGATTATGTACTTTAAACATTATGACACATTATCTCTATGAGATTGCTGTCGCAAAACATTTTTCGATCTCATAAGAAAATACAGGTCATAGGTTAGGTTACGTTAGGGTATGATGATTTATAAGGTTAGCTTAATATACATAGGTAAGGGAGTGGGGGAGTAACACAAAACTAGTGATTTCCGATAGAAATGAAGGTTCTAAATCGTTCATAACACATAGCAAACCATCAGAAAAAACTTAAGTCTGCATGTCTATGCTTGTCTCGAATCTAGCATCCAAATACTTTTGGTAGTTAAAGTAAAATTTTACCCATTAATTAATAAAAATGATGATATATACCAGTGGTTCATTAGTGAATCATCAAAACAATAACAGCACATTATAACAAACAAGGAGGGTATGGTGGCCAAACTGGAACACCTTGCCCCAGTTGGCACCAGTCACCATATAGTGTTGTCATTCAGATTTAACTGTTACCTAGCTCAAGATAAGGCCAGGCCAAGGTGCAAATATTACAGGGGAAATAACAACGGGATGAGGGAAGAGATGAGAGGTATCAACTGGCCTGACTCATTAAGGCACAAGAACGCGGACACTATACTGAATATCATAACTAGTAAAGTGACCCATTTGATCGATAAATATATACCCAAGACCAAACCCAGTGCTTCTAGGAATACGAGGGGATCCCTACACATGAACCATGCGGCGGTCGACAAAGGTGAGGGGAAAACCCAGAAATTCAAGACGTGGGTTGGGTCGAACGACGAGCAGGACAGGAGGATGTGTGCAGGAGCCGGAAGCCAAGCAAAGATAGAGTGTAGAAGGGCTGTAAAAGAGTTCCGGAGGCTGGTTGCAAGCGAGATCAGGTCAAACCCAAAGGCGTTTTGCTGCAAATTAAAAATGCGAGTAAGAGTATCAGACCTGAGGTTTGAGGATGGTAGTTGCACAGATTCTGACCAAGAAAAAGCCAAGGCATTGAACAGCTTCTTTTTCTCTGTGTTCACAATAGAGGATGCGATTAATCTTCCTAAGTTTGAGGACAGATGGTTCGACACAGCACTGACCCACATTGTGTTCACAGAAGAGAGTATTAGAAATAAACTGTCAACGCTAAATGTCCATTAATGTCCAGGCCCTGACAAGGTGCATCCCAGAGTGCGGAGAGAGTTGTGAAACTAGCTTGCCGAGCCCCTGAAGATCCTGTTTTGTGGGTGCCTGGTGAAGGTTCCAAGTGTTCCCTGAAGAATGCAGTGATGGGTAGGGAAACACCGGGTAACACTGAAGTCCATTTATTCGGATAGGAGAAATACAAGTGGTGACTAGCGTGTGCCATGCACGGCCCACACAGTCAGACTGAGACTGCCTTGCCATATGGCAGCCTCGGGGCAATGTTGCCACATAACACGTGCAGTGTTGCCACGTAATTATATACATAGGTGCTACTCGGCACAGTAGCTTATATACAAGGTTGCTACTCAGCACAGTAGCTTAGATACATAACCTACACCCGGATAAACAAAAGGTCCCCAATGATTGGAAGGTGGCTTGTGCAAGTCCTGTCTTCAGGAAGGGAGATCGTCGCTCCACGAACGACTGTAGACCGGTGAGCCTGACCAGCATAATATGTAAAGTACTTGAGAGTATTATCAGAGATGCAGCGATGGAACATCTACTACGAAACAACCTTGTAAAGGATTGCCAACACGGTTTTATGCCGGGGCGCTCCTGCTTAACACAATTGCTCAAGGTATTGGATGTTTGGACCCATATTCTGGAACGGGGTGGTAATATCGACAATATGTACCAAGGCTTTTGACACTGTGACCCATGAAAGGCTGAAAGTCAAACTGTAAGGGTGCAGAATTCAGGGGAGGTGTCCTAGCATGGATAGAAGACTTTCTACATGACTGCAAGCAGTGTGTGGTGATTAGCGGCACGAAATCGTCATCTGTACCTGTCACAAGCGGGGTACCACAGGGCAGTGTGTTGGGCCTGCTGTTGTTTGTTTGTTTCAGAGATAACGTGCCTGACGTTGTACACTCCTCCATACAAATGTTTGCCGATGACGCCAAGTTATTTTGGGAAATCAAGAACCAAGCGGACTGTGAAGAGCTGCAGAGGGATCTAGGTGAACTCCAACAATGGTCGAAGAAATGGCTGCTGAGATTCAATGTCACGAAGTGTAAGAGGATGCACCTGGGGCATACCAACGGTTAGGAGGCATATCGTATGTTCTAACGGAATGAAGAAACTGCACTATTTGAGACTGAATGTGGGAAGGACCTAGGTGTGTATGTTGACAATGGGCTGAGGTTCTCGGCCATTGCAACAAGAAGGTAAATCAGGGAAATATATTTTTGGGTCTTATGGGACCATCTAGATATCTGTACAACCCATTCAGATATCTAGATGGTCCATCCCTCGTGGCAATCTTCGAGAGTGCGGTGCTTCCTCATCTGGAGTGGTCACCCCGTCTGGTCTCCGAGATGCTAGGGACTGTCAGTTGGTTGAAAATGTTCAAAGGAGGGCCACCAGACTTGTGCCTGCACTTCAGCACCTCAACTACCCTGAGAGATTGGAGCGCCTGAACTTGCCTAGCTTATACTACAGATAGGCAAGGGGCGACCTAATTGAGGTGCATAAGCATCTCAAGGGGCACTACTCAGTCGAGTGTCCTTACTTGGAGCTGGCGGACGCTCGCCCCACAAGGGGTCACAGCTCAAAATTGAAGAAGCCGCAGGTCCAGAAAACTGTGAGGGCAAACTTTTCCGGAGTGTGAGTTGTGAACTCTTGGAACAATCTACCAGAAAGTGTTGTGACGGCACCGAGTGTGAGCTCTTTCAAGACAAGACTTGACCAACACTGGTGCAGGTACAGGTACATTTAGGAGCCGGTGCATGCCCAATACTTGCCAACAGTGTGTAACAGAGACGTAACCAAGCATCAGGCATTCTCAAAACAAAGTCCAGACAATATCATTACTTCTAAATTGACTCGTATCTCCATGACAGCTGAGGTGGTGTGAAAATAGGATTTTTTTGTCTATAAGAACATAAGAATGGAGGAAACTGCCGTGGGCCTGTTGGCCCATACAAGGCAGTCCTATTTACACCCAACCCCTATCACTCATATATCCACCCAACCTATGTTTGAAGCTGCTTTTCACGGCACATTTCTTCACTTACGAAATGTCCATGACTTGGATCATAAAAAAACTCTCTTAAAACTTACCTGCTGCGGTGAGTTTGATAGAGAGCGTCATCTGCTGGGAAACTGGCAACATCGTTGCAAATGGCGCCTCTGTTTCTAGAGAAATAAACTTATCTCGACTATTATAGCAGGACCTTAAACTTTTATTACAAATTATATATACCGTATCACTCTACGAACATGGCAGAGTTTATTTCTTGTGTTTACCCAGAACCGTTAACTCGTCCATTACTGTAACACTGATGAGACTTCTTCATAGTTTTGAATCATGTAAAATAAAATTTATGATCAGTAAAAATGACTGAATGGAGCACAGGAACAAGGTTAATGTTAAGGAAAAACCTGTAGTAGACATCAAGGAATGAAATGGACAAGCAGTTTGAAGCACTTAGGCAACAAGAAGCCCCCACCCCTCCTTCTACCCAAAAGAAACAAAAACAAAAAGAGCCAGGCTATTTTGGACATCCACACAATATTGTATGAAGATACAGCATCGTTAATAATCTTGCCTCTGGGTCTCCATACTTGTTCGCCACTTACCCAAGGCTGTGTTCAAATCGACTGTGAGCTGCAGCTGGGTATACGAAGTAAACAGAACCCAACTGTTTAACGAATCTGAAGAACATTATTGTAATGTGTACAGTACATGAGCCACAGATACACAGAATTAAGTACTGTGCTGTATATATAAAGTGTAAATAAGAACAACAAAATAATTAAATCATATACAGTAATAGTAATCTGCAATATGGATGTTTAGCATGCAATATGACCAATCCTAATAAAAGCGTAATTCCCAGTTACATTTAGGTAGTCCCTCTCTTGTTCCTAAATTTGTGCATATCTGTGAATTAATAGTGTAAAGTAAATCTTAAATTTTTAGAGCATGAGTAATTTTACTTATTTTTTTCCAGATTGATGAATATGTTTTGTGTGCTAAAAAAATTATGCTAAGAATTAAATTCAAACATTTAATATAGAAATACAAAGCATTAAACACTAAATTTCTACATAGGCAAAAATATTGAATAATATTTTCGATATACTTGTACTATTGTACTGTATAGTGTATGTTTTAATGTACTGACACTATTTAATTTTATATTTTGTTTTATACAAGTATTACTGGACTTTGCTAGCCAGTAAATAAAATTAATGGTGTTAATTGAAAACCTCCAGTAAAGTTTATGAACGTAATTTCATTCGCTATTTTTAAAGAGATAAAAATTTAATGAATGGCTAGTATCATAGAGAAAGTTTCATGGGTAATATGGTTCTTTCTTTTCCACCTGACTTCATTTTATCCTGTTTATCACATGTCAGCTTCTGTGCAAGTTGGGTGGTGGGTTAATTCACCTTTACACACCGTTGGCAAGTACAGTACTGGTCCTGCACAAGTACTTGATAGTACTGTACCTCTATACCCTTTTTTTTTTTTTAATAATAATTTCGCCACTTATCAGTGTTAGCACAGGTGGAAACTGGAGTTTGTGAAACCTGCGATGTTTGATGGTGTGGGTTGGGCATCTGCTTACCCCAGACATGTGTTTTGTAGAGAAGACTGATAGTAGATAGGCAGACTCCTATCAATTTTTATGATGACATGAAACTCAGACAACGATATAGGTTCAACAAGGGAGATTTCCTTGACATTTTCTGTGATATATAGCATCTACTTGACAGACCTGTTGGCTATGGTTCACCTCTACCTCCCATTCATCAGCTGATGATTGCTTTGCAACGTATAGTTTCCAGGTAAGAAAGATTCTGGTTACTGAATGAGTTATGGTAATGTGTTACAACCCTTTTGTGTTTAGGGTCCATGAAGATCAAAAGCGTAAATGTAAAGAATGCTGATGCTTCTTTATTTTCAGTGTTTTTCTTTAAGAACACTATTTTGATGTATTTTCAATACAATTGAATCAATGCTGAGTGCATTTTGATGTTAAAGTATTAATAAAGGAAACTTTTTCTTAACATTACTAATCAGGGGATATGTGGAGGGTTAAAAGAACAGAAAGAAACCTAATCTAACCGAACCTAGCCAAGTTACTAAGCCCTGCATTGATTCATCTTGCTTTGGTTATGAATATTGACACCTGTCCTAGATTATATCTACAATTTTTATGTAATTGTTCTTCCTCTATGAATTTCTTTATCATAAAACAATACAGCCACATTGTATTACATTACTCTTTCTCTACCCAATACAAGGTTTATTCATCATCCTTCAACAGAAGGATGACGAATAAACCCTGTATTGGGTAGAGAAAGAGTCGGGCTTCCGGTTGAAACAAGAAACTGATTTGGGCGCCATTGGTTGATTCGTCACTATCAATGGGAGCACCTCATATAATTTAGATTAATTTTTCCCCTAAACAATGTGTAATAAAGGTGGTTTACTATGCATAAAGATCTATGACAAACTAAAACAAACATTTAACAAAGTTTCATGACAAGAGAGGTTTAAAGAGAAGACCTGTCAGTTGCCTCATCTTCCCATAAAATATTACAGCAAATAATGAAGAAAGGCTATGCAATATTTTCTGGTTTTTTTATATCAACAGTAATTTCAAGCATCATGTACAGTAATGTATATTACAATGGATTTAGGGAAAACACGGTACAGACATAAAATTTTAAAGAAGACTGATGTAACAGATGTAATAATAACATGCAACATGCAAAATAAAGATTTTTCAATAAATAACAAAAAATTAAGAAAATATTCTAAAACAACACTTGACGGTATCAAATATCAACTGGCTCTGGGGAAAAAATATACACATCTTAAAGTATTGTTTACAAAACAAATGGACCTTTAATGTTAGAGACAAATGTTGTACAGTCAGCATTCTATTAACATGGTTATAGAAAAAACACCCTGCCAGTCCTCTGTTCCACCCAT
Source organism: Homarus americanus (assembly GCF_018991925.1). NCBI lineage: Eukaryota > Metazoa > Arthropoda > Malacostraca > Decapoda > Nephropidae > Homarus > Homarus americanus. The sequence goes on along the minus strand of NW_024718273.1, from coordinate 3,975,601 downwards.
CAACCGGTGAATCCAAGATATCACACATTGTTGGGCCCATAGATGGCGCAATATGTGATGTCTCAAAACCACAGGTTCAGGGGTCTCAGGGTTCATGGATGGGTCGGAGGATTAACAGAACTTTTTTTTTTACATGTCTGTACATGACACAATCCTGAAAATCTGCACAGTAACTGGATATACGTTAGCTGTACATAAATTAAGATATGTCCCAGTAGGTTTTGTGTAATAAAGCTTAAAATGTATCATTGCTATGCTAAGGTGAGAGCATGTGGAAGTAAACTCAACACAGCCTCCTGGTGAGCATAAGGTAACAGACGGATGACTACATTGAAGAAAATTTAATCCAACTCAAAGTCAGAGAAACTAGAATATCCTCGAACAAGATTGGTCTTGGTCCTAAGGATCCCTGATGTGAGAGTTTATACCTGCACACTACATGAAAAGTCACCTGTTGATGAACAATATGCTATAAATAGATGATTGAAGTATCTCATTGCATGTTAGCTATAAAATGTGATTTAAATATTTCATATATACTTTACTTCACTGGCAGTACTATACCATTATTTTTAAATGTCAACATGATTTTTTGGGGGGGAAAAAGATTATAAACATTTGGACTAGATCTAAAAAAAAGCAAAAACTTATTTTAAAACTGAGAAGTTAATGGGGAATACTGCCTTTAAATTCCTGAGAAAATATCTGAACTCTTTCATACAGTACATTGCTGGTACTGGGAACAAACTAACAGATCATATCATTTATGTATACAAGTGTGAATATAACCCTGAAAACTTTAATAATTTTCATAAAATGACATGTAGCTATGAGATATACATTCATACTTACATAAAAGTACAGACTTGCACAGACTTGCACACACCCCCCCAAACACACATACACACTACCTGAGCCGCTGGAACTGTGGAGTGTCAATGATTTTAACACATAGTGGATGGAGAAAGATGGCCCCATGGATAGCATCACTGAAGACCTTCTCATTCACCCCAATGGATACTTGGGGATCACTATGCATTTCATCAGGATCACTGCTATTCAGCATCATCTCTGCAACATAAAGCGTCATCGTGAAATTCAGTATCTCAGAGCCACATCACGGCAGGGCTTCCACAAAAAAAAATAATAATTCTTTACCTCGGACCATTGTGTGAATAAAGTACAGTAGCAACTGATTGCTTAGAGCCCATCATGACATTACAGTAGTTGTGTCAGAGCAGAAGGCAATGATATTTTGCATAGAGATATTTTTAGAGCAGGCAAAAATGCCTTGAGCAGTTGATGAGTCTATGAGATCTAAAAAGAGTATTTTCATCAAAGTACTGTGCTAATATACTTAGCTGTTTTGTTGTACTTGTGTCTTTTGTCTCATCAATTATTATAGAAAACAATCTTTCTCTTAAGAATGGCACAAAGTTCATCTGAAGTATTTACCGAACACTTGTCATGTAATATTGCTTGTTCTCTGTTTACCTAATGATACTCTCTTTAAACCTTCATTCTCAATCTCAGAAAACAAAGATTTAAACAAATCAAACAAAGACTCCGAGAGCGATATTGGCAAATGGTGCTCCGAGATAAATGCACAGAACATCAGTTCAAACTTTCGAGCACTTTTATCAACAGGAACATTAGAGATTACATGTGTAGCCATACTTTGAAGATTGACATGTTGTTGTGCTAACTTTCTGTGTCGCTGTGATTTAAAATGGCGTACAAGTTCAGATTTACCACACGTTACAACAACACTACAAATACAGCGTAGAACAAAAGGCAACATCTTTAGCTGTACTAGTCGATTTGGGGGAATTTTCCACCAATTATTTAACTCCTGTTTTAGTCGAGACTGCTTAAATTTTTGAGAATAAGACTTTGTTTACTTGACACATTTTGCTTATTCTTAGGTGTGGATGCTAGGCTGACATTAGTCCCTTCACATGAATGTTCTGGGGCAGAAGACTCTGCACTTTCTCATCCTGCCATTATGATCTTTTCCTTATTCCCTAAACTGATGAAGTGAAAATAAATAGCCTGAAGGGCCAAAATGCATTAATATACTGTTGTATACTAGCCTAGCCAGAATGGCCCAGTCCAGGTTCACTGATAGTATGAAATGCTTAGAAAGCACCTGCTACAGCCTGAAAAGCCAAGGTTTATTAACAGAAAAATGCATAAAATACTATAGCCAGATGGGCCAATATTCATTAATAGTATGTAGTGCATACAGTGTGTCAGACTGACAAACTTAGATTCATCAGTACTGTAGTATAAAAAGCATAGTACGATATAGCCTCATGGGCCAGGATATGGTATTACTGTACAGTATTATCGTTTTGGGGATCCAGCGATTTTTATTTATTTTTATTTTTTTAATCAGTAGTTTAGACAAATCTAGGACTTTTCTTCTATGGAATTTTGCCCGCTCATTATTTCAGAAAAAATAGTACAGTCGACCCTCGTTAAAACGGACTAATAGGGGGGGAAGGGTGTCCGTTTTAGCCGATTGTCCGAATTAACCGATTTAGGGGTTAATATTGCATTATACAGCTATGTGTATGTTTATTTGAGTGCCCTGTCATAGGAGTCCGTTTTCTCTCACTTCAGCACTCCTGAGTCGTCCGTTTTCTCTTAATCTTAGAGTGCACCAGAGACTGTTATATCTTAGTAGTGACACAGAATTTGATATTGCAACTGAGGTTGCAATTGTTGAGGCAACTTAGGTATGTCTGATTACAGTTGGAATATTCAAGATCCATTGTGAGTGATGTTTAAAGCTTCAACTGTCTTTATGGTTGGTAAAACTTGTCAAGTCTGTCAGTCTGAATGGCATGTGTGAGGCCTTGTGTTTGTGCAACCGCTAAATATATAAATATATAATGTTATGATAATTATCAGAAACACATAGGCATAACAAGGTTTATTACAAAGTGATGAAAAGGATACTGTACAGTGGCTAGTCCACAAAACATGTAGCCATGTCTCTTTATTTGAGTGCCCCGTCATAGGAGCCCGTTTTCTCTCACTTCAGGACGCCTGAGTCTTCCGTTTTCTCTTAATCTTAGAGTGCACCAGGGACTTTGTTATTTCTTAGTAGTGACACAGAATTTGAAATTGCAACCCCAATTGCAACTGGGATAATCCCAGAACCAGAAATTTGATATGGACGATATGGACAGTTCAGATTTCGTCCGATTTATCCGAAATCCGGATTAAAGGGGTCCGAATTAACGAGGGTCGACTGTACTACTTTTTTGGAAAATCGACTGTGGAAGGATGACCCAGATGACTCCAACTCTCAGTCTTCTGAATCTAATTAAGGTAGGCATAGGTTAGGTTTTGTGTGATTAGCGGTAGAAATAAAGGTCAGATTTGTTCAAAACACATCAAAAAACACCAGAAAAACATACTGTAATTTCAACTTCAAAAATGGTAAATATTTGTCCATTGACTGTCCTCAGGTTTTGATACCAAATTAGTATGTTTTGTGTGTATTATGGTGTGTTTTACTCAAATCTGACCTTCACTTCTTGTACAAAAAAAAAAAATACATAAATAAAAAAAACCCCTAACCTAACCATTTCTTGGAGCTTACCCTGCTACTGTGGTGGAGAATACAGCTGAGCAATCAGATATGCTTATGGTTAGACAAAAGAATGTGGTGTTTCTTAAAAATAAAAAATTACCTCACTTAGGACAGTCGTCATGTTAGTAGAACACCATAATCTTGTAATATTTGGATTTCTTCACTATTGTTCTGATAAACTCGCTGAATAACAGCTAGATAAGGGAGAGAGAACTTATCACACACCATTGCGACCCTCCAAAATGGCTACTTCAGCCTTCATAATGGCTGCTTCAATATGATTGGCCAGCTAAGTCACATGACACAATACTTGAAGGTCATTGGTTGTCATGTTACGAGGAGAGAAGTGACTCTTGCAACATGGCGGGGACAGAAATTTACGCCTAGAAATTTGCAAGATACAGTAAGTCCTCGTATAATGTTGTTTCGGTACTGTGTCGCCAAACTTTTTTGACCAAAAATTCGTTTAACGTCCCGGTGATCCGATACTACACCATTTTGCGTCGCCAGGGACTACTTTCTACAGCGCATCACCCGCTCTTGTCTGGCCGCGCTGCCCTCACTCTCGGAATGTCACAGCGTCCCCAAGCGACGCTAAGCCCGTCTTTCTTACGACTTCACATCATTATAGAAAATCAAACATACGTTTTCATATCATTTCTTGTGCAAATCAATATTAACCCTTACGCCCCAGGTGAAGTACCAAGACGCCCAACTAGCGTTCCCCGGGTGACATTCCAGAACACGCGCCTTTTCCTACCAGCGTTTAAATGCCCAGCACGGGTTATCAGGTTCCAGTGTGACTATTTGCCTGTCACACCACACGCTCGGTCACAGGGAAGCTTCCTGTACGTAATTACCCTCTTTTGTTTGTTTTATTTCCATTGTTTGTCCATTTTATCATGTTGTATCAAATTAATATTGCTAAAAATAGTGTACAGTCAACCCTCACTTTACGCGGTCCCACATTCCGCGTTTCCAGGTTTCCGCGGTACCCTGCCAGAACCCGGGATGCTCACATTCAGCGGTGCGTGTACCCCTTTACGCGGAGAGTGTCCGGCTCGACGATATTTTTAGATTCGCCCCTCCCGCCTGCTCCCGCCTCCGCCTGGGCAAGCCGCGCGGTAAGGTTGCGCAGTGCATGTCTGTTGTGTTATCAGTGACGTCATATGACGTATCGGACTGTGATTGGCCATGCATCCCTACCTCCCTCCACTGCTAGCTGTAATTGGTTTAAAGTAATATGACGTGTCCACCCGGGGAAGGGAGGGAGGGAGGAAAGACGACGCTTGACCTAACCGCGGCAGTTTCATCCCTCCACGCCACACCGTGTAATCGTGCATCCATTGTTCTGTAAAATGGCTTCCGCCGGACCACCGCCCCCAGAGAGAAACCTTTCCTTGCCTGGACCCAGCCGCCCTAAGCCCAAGAAGACACGACGTTCCTTAAGCTATGAGGTGAAGTACAAGATCACCCAAGAGTTAGAGAAAGGAACAAGACAAGTTGATTTGGCGCGCCAGCATGGTGTGAACGAATCTACGATCCGGACGATAAAGAAGGATGCAGCCAAGATAAAGGAGCACATGAAGATCACAAAGTCTACAGGTGCTTCTATGATCAAGTATTTCCACAACCAGGTGCTTCTCAAGATGGAAAAATTACTTGTGAGCTACTTGATGCGTAAGGCGAGACGGAACATGGCGGTCGACACGCGCTCTGTTAAGGACTACGCACGTGAACTGTACATGGCAGTGGCACGAAAGATGGGAACTTCAGAGCCCAAACCCTTTAATGCTTCCTCTGGGTGGTTACAGAGGTTTAAGATCCGGAACAAGATCACCAATATAAACATTGGTGGTGAAGAAGCGAGTGCTGATCGTGCTGCGGCTCGGGAATTTCCTCCGTTTTTACGTGAGATTATGGAGGAAGGACAGTACAGTGACGACCAGGTGTTTAACATGGATGAATCTGGTCTTTTCTGGAAAAAGCTACCTTCCAAGTCCTTCGTTGTAAAGAATGCCAGCAGGATTCGGGGCCGGAAAATGCAGAAGGAACGCATCACCGTCCTGTTTACCACCAATGCCTCCGGTGCCTGTAAGCTCAAGTTATCGGTGATCCACACAGCACGCAAGCCGCACGCCTACAAAACAATGGACATGACCAAGCTAAACGTCCACTAGCTGACCGCACATAAGGCGTGGATGTTCTCTACACTGTCCCTCTCCTGGTTTGATGACCGTTTTGTTCCCGATGTAAAAAAATTCTGTGAGCGACAGAATGTGCCATTTAATATTTTGTTGCTGCTGGACAACGCACCAGGACACTCGCCCCTACTGTTAGATCGTCACCCCAACGTAAAAGTGGTCTTCCTTCCTCCCAACACTGCGCCTTTAATCCAGCCCATGGACCAGGAGTTGATTTGCAATGTGAAAGCTGCATTCTCAACAAAAAAATTCCAGCTCCTGAACGACTACACCAACACCAGGGAAGAGTTGCGTAACCTGAGTGACACCACCACCGATAGCAAGAGCGAAGAAGATGAGGATCAACAGTTAGAACAGCAAAAAATACTCTTCAAACAATTCTGGAGAGTATTTAACATCAAGAAGGCTGTGGACTTCTTGGTGGAGTCATGGGATCAGCTGTCTATTGCTACAATTCGTCACGCATGGAGACGTGTTGCATGGAATACCAGGTGAGAGGAGGAGTCAATCTGTGACTGGTGAGGTTCAGAATGTTGCAGTAGCAGTGGACCTTGCCAGAGAAGCTGCGCAGACTGTTACAGTTCCAGGCTTCTCCGAGACCACCAACGACGACATCCTGGAGGTGATCAGAGATCCTGAAGTGACTGCCGACGAGATGTTGGAAGAAGAACACGTCAGTGAAGAGGAGGAAGAAGGTGCGGCAGTCTCCGAAGAACACAATTTAAGTCATAGTGATATTAAGGGTGCCATGGAGTGTGCAGAGAAGATGAAGTCCTTCCTTTCCCGCGACAATGACGATGACCGCTATGAAGTCTTCCATACCCGGCTGGTGCAGGCTATGGAGCCGTACATCAAGGTGTATCACGACAACATCAACGCCAGCCGTCAGCAAAGCATAACAGATTTCTTCGCCCGCAACCCACCACAGCCAGCCCAAGCCAGTGATAGTGGCAGTGAAGATGACTTTGAGGGATTTGTCAGGGAAGCCCTGACAACTGTAAGTGACAGTGATGGTGATTCACCTAGTAATGGTGATTCACCTAGTAATGGTGATTCACCTGAGGGCCAGTAATCTGCCCTCTGCCTCGGAACCAGCCTCCATCCCCGTATGCCGACCCATCTCTTCTACTACCGTAAGTGTTCCACCTAACTTTTAGTTTCTCTAACGTAACCTTTATTTTTCCTATGTTAACCTTTATTTTTCCTAACCTAACCTCTTCTATATTACTTGTTTTTTCATACCATCATAAAGTTAAGATAAAATTTTTACTACAACATAGTTGTGTGTCGCCAAAAAGTGGAGTTTGGGGATCGGCCTGGACTCCATTTCAATTAATCCCATATGTTATGTTATTCACTTTCCGCGTTCCTCACTTTCCACGGGACCCTCTGGGTTACATTAACCGCGTAATGTGAGGACCAACTGTACTTCTTGCTCTGCCAACTGTTGTTCCTCGTCGTCTTCGCTCTTGCTATCGGTGTTACCCAGGTTACGCAACTCATCCTTGGTGTTGGTATAGTCGTTCAGTAGCTTCAATTTCCTTGCAGAGAATGCAGCTTTCACATTGCAGATTAATTCTTGGTCCATGGGCTGTATTAATTGAAGGTGCCAAGTGTTCCCTGAAGAAGGCAGTGATGGGTAGGGAAACACTGGGTAACACTGAAGTCCATTTATTAACGGATAGGAGAAATACAAGTAGTGACTAGCGTGTGCCTTGCACGGCCCACAGAGTCAGACTGAGACTGCCTTGCCATATGGCAGCCTCGGGGCAATGTTGCCACATAACACGTGCAGTGTTGCCACATAATTACATATATAAATGCTACTCGGCACAGAAGCTTATTTACAAGGTTGCTACTCGGCACAGTAGCTTAGATACATAACCTACATCTCCCTCCCCCCTCACGCTCATAGTCTTTGTCTTGAGCGGACTTCTTAGCCCTAAGTCACTCCGAGCGTCGAGGTGCACTGTGGGACGGATCCTCGTGAGGTGTAGGGGACTCGTCCTCGGTCAGGGGGCCAGCAGCAGGGGGTGGGGCTGGCCGGAGGAAGCGGCGGTTCCTCCACCAGACACGGCTGCTCAGCATCCTGACCTTGTAGTCCCGCGACTGGCCGACGCCCATCACTATGCCCACCTTGTCCCAACGTGTCGTCGTCGAGTCCTGGACGCAGACAAGGGTACCAATCTCCAGCTGCTGAAGAGGGCGGGCACGGTCGTCATACCGAGCCTTGGCGTCCTGGGCACGTGTAGCGGCACGGCGGTCGCAGCTCTCGGCTCTGGTCTGCCACTCCCTCGCGAAGGCCTTGGCGTGTGCAGGAACGCAAGAGCGGAGAGGGTGACCATACAGGATCTGGGCAGGGAAGCGTCCTGTGTGGGTGGGAGTGGACGCGGGTTCTGGGCAGCTCTGTGCGGCAGCGCCAGGCGCGTCGCTCGTTGATTCAAGCACCCTGCTGGCGGTGTACCGAGCAGCTGGGATCTGCTCGGGAAAGTCTCTGGGCACCACGCCTAACTCCTTGCAGTGCTCCCACGACAACAAGGGTGTAGCGAGAGTAGGCTGCACGTCCATCCATCCGTGACACGACCTGTCGCCGTAGGTGATCTCCGCTTGAAAGGAGCCCACAGCGTCCGACATCTGGGAACCGTCCGCATTGTAGTACTGCAGCTGCGGCGGTGGTCTCAGGTCGCGTTTGGTGAGGTCCAGTTTCTGGAGGTGCTTCAGGCCTATCACCGTAGTATCAGCGCCGGTGTCCGGTATCACCTCGATGTGACCCGACACATCACCGTGTGTGACGGCGACGCGGATGGTAGGGGAAGGGGTAGCCCTGGGGCGTGTGGTCGATTCCACCCTCCTGTGACTCAGCTGCTGCGTGGGGCTGCGTGGGCCATCTGAAGGGGGCTGCGGGCTTTTGGGCTTGGGTTGGCGGCAGCACTTGTCGTAGTGTCCATAGCGACCACAGGCCTGACACTTGCGGCCTCGTGCAGGGCACCTGTCTGTGTTAAACCAGTGGCCCTTACGGTTACATCCACGACACAGTGCATCAGCAGCCGGGCATGTCTTGGGGGCCGTGCTGCTTTCCACAGCTGCCACAGGAAGCACTAGGCGGAGGCGTGGAAGAACATGTGGCAGCCTTCACGTTGTTGGCCGCCTTCTTACCCTTCTTGTACTGTGAGATAGCTCTCACAGCATATGGGGCCCGTAAGGCAGAGGTGGCGGACTTGGTGGCCTCGTATGACCGACATTCAGTCACTACCACCTGGAGTGTGGAGGAAGCGTCCAGGAGGATGAGTCGCTGCACCAACTCTTCTTGCCTGACACCTGTCAAGATCCCATGCTTGATCCAGGCTTCCTCGCATTCCCGGCTGTATGCCTTGCAGACGTCGATCTCTTCCGACAAAATCTTCAAACGTACAAAAAAGTCGTCAAAAGATTCGTTTTCCGCCTGCTTACAGCTGGTGAAGGCGCGTCGACGCAAAGCCTCGTTATTCCGACCCTTAACGTGCTCCTGTAAAAGGTCGAGCACATCCGTCACTGAAGACGTAGAATCAGGAGGCACTTGCAACGTGTGCTCCAAAACTCTCTGGGTCTCCAGCGATAAACACATCCGCAGTTGGATGAGCTGTTTGTTTGGAGGCATGCTATCAAGGTCCACCATCGTGGAGTAATCTGTCCACCGCCGCCTCCACTCACGAAAAAGCTGAAACGTAACTTCTGGTGAGAGGGCGGGTGGGGTTGAACAGATGCCTTGGGAGCTGTTGGAGTAGCAGGAATGCCTGGAGGACGCTGGTGTGGTGGAGGAGGGAGGGTACTGGCGCCTTGGTGCGCGATACCTGCGAGTGAGGGAGGATGGGTTAGCACCAGGGTCGCCAATAGTGCATCAAAATGCGACTTTTCCTCCTTTCTTCGTGTCTCCTCCCTCTGAAGTTCCATCTCTCTGCGTCTCTCGTCCCTGTCGTCCATCCACCTCAGAATTGTGGCAATGTCCGTCACTGGAGGTGGAGGATGAGAGTCTGCGCCCGGTGGAGGGGATGGTGGTGGGGAGTCGTGTCTCCCATCTTGACGTTGTCCCTTCTTACCGCCCATCTTAGTATGCTTGAACTGCGCTGTTTAGTATATAAAGTGGCGCCTCATCAGCTCGAACCACATATATATGACATAAACAGCGCAGAAATAACGCATAGAGTCCACTGTTCTCTCCGTGAGAGCGTGCGTGTGTGTGTGTGTGTCTCAGAGACCAGATCGTGGTGGCCTTGGTGGCTGGAGCCGCTGCGGAGGCGAGAACGTTAGTGTCTCCCCGGATGTCACACGAGAAGGGTGTACGCCTGCGTGCTCCGTGGGTACCACAAAAAAGAGGCCAATGCTCAACTCTCAGCTCTAGACACACTAATACACTGACACTAACACTGCCACCGTCACTAAAACGCACTGTGACGGCGCAACACTGCACGTCGCGGCGAAACACAACACAACACAACACACTAAGAGTCGACGCGCACATCGCCGGCAGTCGCACATCGCCGGCTAACTGTCCATTGTTCACACATTTGTAAGTCCACAGATCGTACTCACTGCGCCATGAAGGTTCCAAGTGTTCCCTGAAGAAGGCAGTGATGGGTAGGGAAACACCGGGTAACACTGAAGTCCACTTATTAACGGATAGGAGAAATACAAGTAGTGACTAGCGTGTGCCTTGCACGGCCCACAGAGTCAGACTGAAACTGCCTCGGGGCAATGTTGCCACATAACACGTGCAGTGTTGCCACGTAATTACATATATAAATGCTACTCGGCACAGTAGCTTATTTACAAGGTTGCTACTCGGGACAGTAGCATAGATACATAACCTACATTAATGACGTAGTGTTGGGAGGAAGGAAGACCACTTTTACGTTGGGGTGACGATCCAACAGTAGGGGCGAGTGTCCTGGTGCGTTGTCAAGCAGCAACAAAATCTTGAATGGAACATTGTGTTGCTCACAGAATTTCTTAACGTCAGGAACGAAACAGTCATCAAACCAGGAGAGGGACAGAGTAGAGAACATCCACGCCTTACGTGCGGTCAGCCAGTGGACATTTAGCTTGGTCATGTCCATGCTCTTGTAGGCGTGAGGCTTACGGGCTGTGTGGATCACCGATAACTTGAGCTTACAGGTACTGGAGGCATTGGTGGTAAACAGGACGGTGATGCGCTCCTTCTGCAACTTCTGGCCCGGACACTTGCTGACATTCTTCACAACGAAGGTCTTGGAAGGTAGCTTTTTCCAAAAAAGACCAGATTCGTCCATGTTAAACACCTGGTCGTCAGTGTACTGTCCTTCTTCCATAATCTCACGTAAAAACGGAGGAAATTCCCTAAGCACAACACGGTCAGCACTAGCTTCTTCACCACCAATGTTAATATTGGTGATCTTGTTCCTCTTCTTAAATCTCTGCAACGACCCAGAGGAAGCATTAAAGGGTTTGGGCTCTGCAATTCCCATCTTACGTGACACTGCAGCATACAGTTCACGTGCGTACTCCTTAACTGAGCGCGTGTCCACCGCCATGTTCCGTCGTGCCTGACGAATCAAGTGGCTCATAAGTAATTTCTCCATCTTGAGAAGCACCTGGTTGTGACAATACTTGATCATAGAAGCACCTGTAGACTTTGTGATGTTCATGTGCTCCTTTATCTTGGCTGCATCCTTCTTAATTGTCCTGGTCGTAGACTTGTTAACACTATGCTGGCGTGAGAGATCAACCTGTCTTGTTCCTTTCTCCAACTCTTGGATGATCTTGGCGGGTTGAGGTGTTGATTGTTTGTAGAAGTCCGCGTGCTTTATTGGGCTAATGAAATATATATGGATCCTCGTGTTTCGATGCCGGATTTGGTAAAACGTTACTCTGACCACCTACATGATACGGGTAGTCCCCATTAGAGGTTCACGGCGCCATAAGCTCATTGAACAGGCTTTGTGTGAAATATAACAGAGTCTAGGACTGCTTTTAGTATCCTGGTGGTCCAGAGGTAGCGTTCCCCGGTCACAGTCATGGGCTCGTGGGCCGTGGGTTCGAATCCTGACGGGTTGAAGTGTTGATTGTATGTAGAAGTTCCTGTGCTTTATCAGGCTAATGAAATATATAGATAGAGAGATATATACAGTATATATATATATATATATATATATATATATATATATATATATATATATATATATATATATATACACCTAGACCCCGACTTACGACGGGGTTAGGGACCCAAATCCAGGTCGTAAGTCCGACATGGTTGTAAGTCCGACATAGATAAAAAAAAAATTTTTTTTAATAAAAAATCTACAATGAAATACAGTACAGTAAAAGTAATGAATAATGATGAATTGATACAGTACAGTGAAAGTAATAAATAATAAGGAATGGATACAGTGTGACTGAGCACTTAACCTTTAATGTAGTCAGCTGAATGCACATGGGGCCCCCATAATTTTCTAATTATACATGGAGACTACATTAACTGGAAACGTTTCGGTATAGAAAATGCGTGTGTCATTTAAAAAAAAAAAAAATTTATTTTTTTTATTTTTTTATCTATATCTGAGGCGGTCGTAAGTCCCGACAGTTGTAAGTCCACGTAGTCGTAAGTCGGGGTCTAGGTGTATATATATATATATATATATATTTCATGTAAATCCACAATGAAAACGTGGATAAGATAAATCTTGATAAAATCACACGGGAAAATGGAAACAACGGAGTACCTTAGCTTTCGTCTTTATTCAAGACATCTTCAGAGGCAACTGGATTACATGGACAGAGAGAGGCTTAAATATACAGGGTGACCTTATTAAACATGAGGTCAGGTCATAATGATGTCATCCACTAATCCCCACACCAACACACACGTAGAGGAGCTTAAGAGAAGGGGGCGACGTGACTAGTCAGGTCAGGTCAAAAATAAGGGACCCACTAAATAACTATCCTACATCTAGATCCAAGGTTTTCAAAGCATTTTTAACCTTGGGCCACTGACAAATAAATTTATGTAACATATCAGTTTTGAACTGACCATCACTAAGGTTTATTGATTTTAATTCCTTAATCAAACTAGCTTCAACCAGAAGTCTTTCTGTGACACAAGATGATTTGAATACTTCTAAGCTTTTTTCCCAAGCAATGGGATGATTATTATTCCTAACATGAACGAACAGGGCACTGCTTTCAGATGCTGTTCTGATATTGTACTTATGTTGTTTGATTCTGAGCTGCAGTGTTTTTCCTGTCTGTCCTACCTGATCCACGTACCCCTTCTCTTAAGCTCCTCTACGGTGTGTTGGTGTGGGATTAGTGGATGACATATATGACTCCGACCTCATGTTTTAAGGTCACCTGTATATTAAGCCTCTGTCCATGTAATCCAGTTGCCTCTGAAGATGTCTTGAATAAAGAGGAAAGCTAAGGTGCTCCCTTGTTTCCCTTTTCCCGTGTGATTTTATCAATATAAATATATATATATATATATACACAGTATTACCCCGCCTAACGCGGTTTCACTTAGCGCGTTTTACATATACACGGTGCCTTGCCAGAGCTGAACTTTCACTTAACACGGATTTTTTCATCATATACGCGGTGAGTGTCCGGCTCGAGACGCTATTTTTAGATTTGCCCCACGCGCCACCCGCCTGCCTGCCTGCCTCTCCCTCCTCCTCCCTCCGCTTGGGCAAGCGGCGCGGTAAGGTTGCGCAGTGTGTGTCTTTGTTGCGTTATCACTGACGTCATATGATGTATCGGACTGTGATTGGCCATGCATCCCTACCCCCCTCTGCTGCTAGCTGTAATTGGCTTAAAGTATTATGACGTGACCACCCCGGGGAGGGAGGAAGGGAGGGAGGAAAGACGATGCTTGACCTAGCCGCGGCAGTTTCATCCCTCAAGGCCACACCGTGTAAACGCGCATCCATTGTTCCGTAAAATGGCTTCCGCCAGACCACCACCGCCACCAGAGAGAGACCTTTCCTTACCTGGACCCAGCGGCACTAAGCCAAAGAAGACACGACGTTCCTTAAGCTACGAGGTGAAGTACCAAATTGTTCAAGATTTGGAGAAAGGAACACGGCAAGTTGATCTCGCGCGCCAGCATGGCGTCAACGAATCTACGATTCGCACGATCAAGAAGGATGCAGCCAAGATCAAAGAGCACATGAAAATCACAAAGTCTGCAGGTGCTTCATCTATCAGGTATTGCCAGAACAGGGTGCTGGCAAAAGTGGAAAATTTGCTGGTGAGTTATTTGATTCGTCAGGCGCGACGCAACATGGCGGTGGACAAGCGCTCAGTGCAGGAGTACGCACGTGAGCTATACGCAGCAGTGTCACGTAAGCTGGGAATTGCAGAGCCCAAACCCTTCAATGCTTCCTCTGGTTGGCTGCATAGGTTTAAGAAGAGGAACAAGATCACCAACATCAACATTGGTGGTGAGGAAGCGAGTGCTGACCGTGTGGCTGCTAGAGATTTTCCTCCGTTCTTACGTGAGATTATGGAGGAAGGACAGTACTGTACACTGACGACCAGGTGTTTAACATGGACGAATCTGGTCTTTTCTGGAAAAAGCTACCTTCCAAGTCCTTCGTTGTCCAGTCTGCCAGCAAGGTAAGGGGTCGGAAGTTGCAGAAGGAACGCATCACCGTCCTGTTCACCACCAATGCCTCCGGTACCTGTAAACCAAAGTTATCGGTGATTCACGCAGCCCGCAAGCCGCACGCCTACAAGAATATGGACATGAACAAGCTTAATGTCCACTGGCTAACCGCACGTAAGGCGTGGATGTCCTCTTCTCTGTCCCTCTTCTGGTTTGACAACTGTTTTGTTCCCGACGTGAAGAAATTCTGCGAGCAACAGAATGTTTCATTCAATATTTTGTTGCTCCTTGACAACGCACCTGGACACTCGCCCCTACTTATGGATCGTCACCCCAACGTAAAAGTGGTCTTCCTTCCTCCCAACACTACGTCATTAATCCAGCCCATGGACCAGGAGTTGATCTGCAATGTGAAAGCTGCGTACTCTGCAAAGAAGTTCAAGCTCCTGAACGACTCTACCAACACCAAGGATGAGTTGCGTAAGCTGGGTGACACCGACAGCGAGAGCAAAAGCGACGAGGACAAGGAACAAGAGGTGGTGACTCAAGAACTTCTCGTCAAACAATTTTGGAAGAAGTTTAACGTTAAACAAGCTGTAGACTTCTTGGTGGAGGCATGGGATCTGCTGACTATTGCTACGATTCGTCACGCATGGAGACATGTGTTGCATGGCATACCAGGTGAGAGGAGGAGTGAACCTGTGACTGGTGAGGTTCAGACTGTTGCAGTAGCAGTGGACCTTGCCAGAGAAGCTGCGCTCAATATTACAGCTGAAGGCTTCTCCGAGACCACCAACGAAGACATCATGGAGGTGATCAGAGATCCTGAAGTGACTGCCGACGAGATGTTGGAAGAAGAACACGCCAGTGAAGAGGAGGAAGAAGGTGCGTCATTCTCCGAAGAACCTAGTTTAAGTCATAGTGATATTAAGTGTGCCATAGAGTTTGCAGAGAAAATGAAGTCCGTCCTTTCCCGCAACAATGACGATGACCGCTATGAAGTCTTCCATACCCGGCTGGTGCAGGCTATGGAGCCGTACATCACGGTGTATCATGACAACATAAACACCAGCCGTCAAAAAAGCATAACCGAGTTCTTCGCCCGCAACCCACCACAGCCAGCCCAAGCCAGTGATAGTGACAGTGAAGTTGACTTTGAGGGATTTGTCAGGGAAGCCCTGACAACTGTAAGTGACAGTGATGGTGATTCACCTAGTAATGGTGATTCACCTGAGGGCCAGTAATCTGCCCTCTGCCTCGGAACCAGCCTCCATCCCCATATGCCGACCCATCTCTTCTACTACCGTAAGTGTTCCACCTAACTTTTAGTTTCTCTAACGTAACCTTTATTTTTCCTAACCTAACCTCTTCTATATTACTTGTTTTTTCATACCATCATAAAGTTAAGATAAAATTTTTACTACAACATAGTTATGTGTCGTCAAAAAGTGGAGTTTGGGGGTCGGGCTGGTTTCTATTGGAATTAATCCCATATGTTCTGTTGTTCATTTAACGCGGATTTCACTTAACGTGGGACCCTCTAGGTTCTATTGACCGCGTTAAGTGGGGTACAACTGTGTGTGTATATATATATATATATATATATATATATATATATATATATATATATAATATATATATATATATATATATATATATATATATATATATATATATATATATATATATATAATATATATATATATATATATATATATATATATATATATATATATATATATATATATATATATATATATATATATATATATATATATATATATAATGTATATATACATATGCAGGTTGTACCTCTCTAGTCCGGCAACCTCGGGACCTGAACGGTGCCGGACCATGGAAATTTCCTGACCATGGAAATTCACACTTTTCCTGGACATATAGTGACTTGCGCTTACGTTAGCACCACTTTCACTGCTTCGTGGTCTCTTTGAAGACATATTGAAGGGTTAAATGTCGCACAGTAGCTTCTCAATTTTCGCGAGTTTTTAATTCAACGTTTTTTATTTGGACACAAAAAAAACACTACATAATTTAAAATTTTGACAGAGGAAACTCGAATTTCGACGGGTTTGAGCAGCCCGCCAACATTCAGACGATGTGCATAATCGTGTAAACAGCGTCATTTTTCTTATGTACAAAAGATTCATTAGTGTTTATTACTGAATGTCTTTTTTATTGAATTAATGTTTGTGTGTGCAAAATGAGCAATACAATTCATTAATAATACGTAGAATATTAAAACACACGAGGAAATGACACAGCATTGTTTTCGTTGAATACAAAACCAGTGTCAAGTGGTTCTACATATAAAACAAGAAAATAAGACCCTGGTTGTAGCTGTAGTAAAATTAATGTAAAAAATTAATATGGTTGTTTCAAGTAATGTTATTTAATGTTAATAAATAGAACAATAAAAGTAGCAAACCATTAATGTTAAAGAAAAATAAATGAGACTGAGCGTATGTAAGTGCGCACATGTGAAAAACATATCGTCATTACTCTACATAAGAATATGAAAGCAACACTTATTTAATGCTTTATCGGTGTCATTTTCGTTCGTTTATTAGGATGTTGCTTTATTAGAGGTAGTAATCCGCCAAAAAAGTAAGGTAAATAAGGCAAAATTCACCCTCGAAACACCCTACATAAAGCATAAAAACATAAGATAGAAAATAAATAAGTAAGAATACAGGGTACTATTTCATTAACCTTTAATGCTACCAAAATTCTGCTTCCAAAGTGAAGTGATGGTACAGTACTGTGACTCAAATTACATTTCAGTTACATCAGGGATGTTGGCTGTGGTGTCAGGGGTCATGGCTGTGGTGACATCAGGTACAGCGGGGGCAGAGGAACTGCTGGCAAGTGGATTTGCTATGCTAGAGTGCTCTTCACTGTTTTTGTTAGCCATCTTCTTGAACCACTCTTGCAAAGTTGCTTGCTTCATGTACTTGGTTTCTCTTTATTCAATTTAGATTGAATCAAATATACAGCCGTGATTTCTTGCTCCGTAATAAAACTCTTTTGTTCTAGTCCCGTGATTAATTCTGTGCACAGCTGGATGCACCTGTCAATAGAAATTCTTTCTTTGATATCCTCTTCCTCCTCGTCGCTTGCTTCGTCATCTTCCTCCTCTTTTCTTAACCATCTCCACAATCTCTTCATCAGAGAGTTGATACACAATAGGGGCATCTTTGTCAACATCCATCCACTCTTCCAGCTGCTCTTCACTCAGTTTATTGGCCACTTCAACACACACAGGGTTTGTCATTGTATTAGCATACTCAAGCAACTCACGAATAACTTGCTTTTCTTTTGACACATGAAATCCAGCAGTCTTGGTCCACATCTGCACTCTCCTCAAACATTAAGGCTGGCCACAGATTATGCTATCCATTCTTCAAAGTTGATGGAG
The DNA here is from genome assembly GCF_018991925.1 of Homarus americanus. Lineage (NCBI taxonomy): Eukaryota > Metazoa > Arthropoda > Malacostraca > Decapoda > Nephropidae > Homarus > Homarus americanus. Next base: position 3,957,740 of record NW_024718273.1, on the reverse strand, counting down.
TCACCTTATCCCAGGCATAGGCAAGTGTCCAAATAACATCCTTTAGGTTAACCTCTTTCATGAATGCTGAAACATGCTTCCCATTATTCACTGCAGCGAGCAAATGGCGCATGAAAGCGGCTCTATACTTACACTTAAGTGAGCGTAATATGCCCTGATCACAAGGCTGAATCAGAGATATACAATTTGGAGGTAAATATAGTCCAACCACATTGTCTTTCACTAAAAGTTCAGCCTTAGAGTGGGCAGAACAATTATCCAGAATCAACACTATTTTACACTTTGGATCTAGGCCTACTGAGTTGCAGTGTGCTCTAGCCTCATGCACAAAATACCTTTCAAACCACTCTAGGCATAGTTTTGTAGTTATCCACCCCTTCTTGTTACCACGGTAGATAACTGGAAAACTTTTCACACCTTTAAATGCCCGTGGGTTGACACTTTTCCCAATTACCATTAGCTTACACCAGTGAGTGCTTGCTGCGTTGCTACAACCAAGGACCGTAACCCTACCCTTCGAGTCCTTGCCACCTGTTGGTGCCTCCTCACTCTCTGTAGCTAGCGTTTTTCTAGGCATACAACGCCAATATAGAGCAGTCTCACCAGCGTTATACACTTGTTCTGGGGATAACTTCGCCTTTGCCACAAACTGCGCGAATTCGTTCACATACTTGGCAGCTGCTTCACTGTCTGCACCTCGCTTTTCACCATACACATAATGTAAAGACATACCATGCCTATTTTTAAACTTGTGTAACCATCCTTGCGAATAATCACAGGCATGCTGAAGGTTTAGTTGTTCATGAAAGATCTTTGCTTGCGCCACAATCATCTCGCCTGAAATGCTTCCTTCATCATTAAGCCGAAGCTTAAACCACTGTAATAAAGTACTGTCTAACTCACTACTTTTGCCTTCTTTCAATGTCTTACGAGTTATCATTACTTTCTTGGTCTCACTATCTGCAAAAAACTTAAATATCTTATCTTTCTGCTTCTTTATGTCATAGATCGTGGATGACCCAACATCGTACTTCTCTCACAAGTTGCGTACCGAAGCACCTTTATCCAATTTCTGCAATAGTTCAACCTTTTCCTGGATAGATAGTAACTTGTGCTTACGCTTGGAAGCACTAGCACCACTATCACTGCTTCGTGGTTTCTTTGAAGACATATTGAAGGATTAAATGTTGTACTCTGTATAGACAAACAGAGAGAGAGCCGAACTGCCGGATGTAAACAAACCCTAATTTCCCACGCCTTTGTTGTTGTTGTTTTTTTACGGGGATTAGCCCACCCGGGCACAGGTCACTGACCCACATTGGAGCCTGAGGGGCAAAAATGTAATACTCCTGTAATAATAATAATAATAATAATTCAGATAAGTAAAAAAAAAAAAAATTGTGCCTATCTACCTATTAGGCAAACTAAAATCATTCCGGACCACGGGAGTTTCCGGACCACAGAATGCCGGACTAGAGAGGTACAACCTGTGGTCTTTGCCGTGGTCTTTGAACAATTGTAGGGTCTCGTTGTCTTTATCCCTAAATTCTCAAATTACGTCCATATAAGACAGGCGACAACCTTCACTCGTCATGCTGAAAATGAAACTGCCGCGAGCCTGGGGAAAGGCGCCGCAGCAGAGTGCGGCCTCGTTACCGCCGGGAAGACAAATTAGTGCGTGCCTAATTATCTACAAAACAAAACATTTGCACAAGAAATTATTACCATAGCAGAACTCACTGATGAAAATAAAGTAAGAAAATAAACAGTAATAAAAATAAGTTGTTCGCAGGTTAGTCCTATATATTAACCACCTAACATAACTTTTACCTAACCTAAACCTTTACCTAACCTTCAACTTACCTACCCTTTACCTAACCTAACCTAAATTAATGCATAAAGGTTAAAATCCCTTCTGCAGGGGAATCTAGTGACAGCACTAGGATCCTGGTTCCTCTATCAAGGAATAAAATGTTGAAATTGAATTGAATCCCTTATAGTGGCATCCTAAGTTACGCTTATATATCATCAACAGAATTATAGATATATTGGAGAAATTATTATAAAAAGTTTATCTCTGCAAATGTATTTTTTGGGAAAAGAATTTGAAATTTTTCCAGAGAACTTAATTGTTTGTCATGTGCGTTGTGGCTTTCTTAGGCAAGGTAGGGTAACGTTAGGTTAGGTTAGATAAGGTAAGGTAAGATTAGGTTTTGTTAGGCTAAGATACATTTCACTAATTTTGTAGCGAAAAAAAAACATTACTGAATGTATCGGATGAAAAAAACTATGAACGTAATTTTTTTTCTAAAAAAAAAAGAAATTGCTCCACCAGTTAATTTTTACCCCCTTTTTTTATTCGGTTTGATGAACTAAGATTGTGTTAGGTATTATTAACTCTGAGTCATGGGTACTTCTTGGATACTAGGCAGAATAGTTTGTTATAACTTTTTTTTTACTTTTATTGTCTTCACCAAAAGATCGGCTCGCTAGCCGCCCAGGCTCCTGAATGTACCTGAACCTGCTCCAGTGTTGGTCAAGTCCTGTCTTCAAAGAGCTCACACTCGGTGCCGTCAAAACACTCTCTGGTAGATTGTTCCAAGAGTTTACAACCCTCACTCCGAAAAAGTTTGCTCTCACAGTTTTCTAGACTTGCAGCTTCTTCAATCTTGAGCTGTGACCCCTTGTGGGGCGAGCGTCCGCCAGCTCCAAGTAAGGACACTCGACTGAGTAGTGCCCCATGAGATGCTTATACACCTCAACTAGGTCACCCCTTGCCTGTCTGTAGTATAAGCTAGGCAAGTTCTGGTGCTCCAATCTCTCAGGGTAGCTGAAGTGCCGAAGTGCAGGCACAAGTCTGGTGGCCCTTCTTTGAACATTTTCAACCAACTGACAGTCCCTAGCATATCTCGGGGACCAGACGGGGTGACTACTCCAGATGGGGAAGCACTTCACTCTTGAAGATCGTTACGAGGGACGGACCGTCTAGACATCTGAACGACCTTCTTATAAGACTCAATAATTTACTTGCCTGATTTCCTTCTTCTCGCAATGGCCCGATAACTTCAGCTCATTGTCAACATACACACCTAGGTCCTTCTCACATTCATTCTCAACTAGTTCAGTTTCTTCATCCCGTTGGGACATATGATACACCTCCTTACCGTTGGTACGCCCCAGGTGCATCCTCTTACACTTCGTGACATTGAATCTCAGCAGCCATTTCTTCGACCATTCCTGGAGCCCTAGCAAAGGCAAAGTTTAGGTAAAAATGTTCACATGACCTCGTATTTGGCTTTCATTGCTGACGGATATCTACGGCTATACCACATTAATAAGGTTTATCCGCAAGCTTACTCAGTCATAAAAAATATTTGTACCATAAATGTGAACAATAAAAATCTTCTATTTTGGTACAAATTACTTGAAAAGTTTTAAGAAGACAAAAGCCACATCTCTTCCATTCCACGAGAAATAGAAACACTCAAACTCCTCTTATCGTAAAAAATGAACTAAAAAGACAACCTGTAATCGTATTTTAGTATGTTTATGTACTAAACATTTTCTTCATTATTCGATGATAAATCAAGTCTAACAATCTTTATTAAAACATATATTCATTTTTTTTATGGAATCAGGAAATAGCAACTTACTATATCCAGGTTAACCATGTTACTGGAGGTCCTGTAAGTTAAGGACTCGCTTATGGAGTCCACTGCCAAATATTTGTTTTGAGTATACCAGTCAGAGACTGTAAGTCCAGTTACCGGGTAAACAAAGAGATACAATCCCGTAAATGCTTTTGAGTATGAGGCCCCAGAACAATAGTGAGGCAGTCAAAATATTACAAGATCACAGTGTCCTACCAACATGAAGACTGTCCTAAATATGGAAATGGCTTAGTTTTAGGAAGACAGATATTCTTTTGTCTGTAGGCATAAACGTACTAACAAGAAATCAAAGCGAGTTATTAGATGTGCTTTTTAGGTCAGTTTATATAAGGACAGGTGGGTAGCACATGTGAAAGCAAATTATCACCCAGCAAGAATTTGTTGTTTTGCAACACTTATGTTGGAAAACATTTTTCACGGTTTTATGCTGAAAACCACGTTGGTCTTAGTTCTGAGGATGCGGATAACTGGCGTTTGTTCTGCGGGGAGGTGTGCGAGAACTGGTTTCATAATCAGAAAGCAATTGGTGATCCAGGGGTGGTTGAGGAGTATGACGAGTCAAAGTTTGGAAAATCCAAGTACAGTAGAGGAAACAAATTAATGGTGTGTGGGTGCTTGGAGATAGAGGTGAAGGTAAAAGAAAATTTATCTGGCCTGCCAACCACGTGACACTCAGACATTAATACCATTGATTCACCACTTCGTCCTCCCAGGAAGCATTTTTCATATTGACTGCTGGAAGGCTTATAATGGTTTGAGAGATCTAGGTTACACACATTTGACTGTTAACCACAGTGATAACTTTGTCAATCTACATAACAGTGTCTACACCCAAAATATTGAACACTGGTGGAATGATATTAAAAGCTGGGTGTGTTCAGGCATCAGGAGGGAGCACTATAATAAATATTTGGCTCAATATTTATTTCAATCTGATTTTAAGAATCAAGAAACCATCCTCCACCACTTCCTTCTCCAGATCACCCGGCTGTATCCTCCACCACAGTAGCAGGAAAACTCCAAAACTAGTTAGGTTAGGTTTGGGTTTTGGGGCATTTTATGGTGCACTTTGCTCAAACCTGACCACCATTTTGGTGCAAATTAGTGGTTTGTTACAAATGAAAAATTTCATTAAAAAAAATAACTTGCACAAGAATGAAGGTCAGATATGAGTAATGACGATCAGTGGTGAAGAGGATAAAAGAATACACAAAAGAAAAAACTATTTTGGTATCAACATATGAGGACAGCCAATGGACGAATATTTACTAATAATATTAAATGCATAACATACTATAGCCAGATACAGTAGGTTGTTTTGCAAACTAATTCCCACCATTAAAAGTAAAAGAGACATAATGGTATCAGTCAAGTTTTGGACCATAATTAGCTACAATTATTTTTGTGTTTTTTAGATCTAACTCGTCAAGTTAGACATTTCTTTTATGGCATTTCCGTCGCAAATAAATAATAGCTGGAGATATGGGGTGTGCTTACCTTAAAATTTTAAGATATGTAAGGTTGGTATGTTTCTTTGGTTGGTTAGGTCAGGTTCTAGTAAATGTCGTCTCTTTTATAATGACAAGAACATCTGTGGGAAAAAATGAACAAAATCGAACAACTCCTTGTTTGGGGATTACTGGCCACTTCGCCTTAGGCTATTTCGGCTGCAACTCCTTCTGGTTGGGTATGTTTATAGCTACACAATGATCGACTCACGGCAAAAGAAATGCCAAATGCTGCCAAAGAAATTTCAAGTTCAGGAGCTCTGCACAAACTTCGCCAAGTACAGAACAGTATTACCAAATATAGGTACATGATGGTTTTTGCCCTTTACCCTCGGCTTCATCACCAGAAGGATTATGGTCCGAAACTTATCTTTACCAACATCATAATATTGTTGACACTACAGAAAACCAAAAAATAAATCAGTGCTCCATTAAACAGCAACAACTTCTTAACATTAATAAATTGGCCAATAATATGATCAATTTAACATTAATAAATTGGCCAATAATATGATCAATTTGATAAGACGTCTCGGAGATATAAATTCGAGGAATAAATACTGGCTGCAGATAATGAACTAATAAATGAACAAAACAGTTTGCTCAGAAAACAAATTGGGTGAGTTACTTACAAGTTCCACAGCACAAACAAAGTAAAGGAGTCACAGTCACCACACTCGTCTTCACTAGTCTACAGGTATCTGCAGTCTGCATTAACGAGTGTCAACAGCCAAGTAGCAGAGACCAGAGATGCTATCTACAAACTTACATTCCCGCTATATGAGACTCCAAAACTCGCTAGATTTGACCCCTAACACACTAGATTGTAACTGCACAGATAATAGCATGTGTTACCCTCTTTATATATACCGTATATAGATATATAGACAATTAAACTGATTAATATATATAAATAGATAGAATGATAAATATAGAAAGTATAGTACATAGAAGTATAGCTAATTAACACACCGGTGAGCATAATGTCACAAAAGTAATATCACTAATATGAATGTATAATCAACATCAAAGGATATGTATGGTCTTCCTTTAAAACAGGGAGAGAGAGGAATCGTCGAATTCCTCTACCCCTGTTTCCTCTAAAGATGTACTTGTGTGGGGTACGGGTTGTTTGGTTCACACTCTGGATGGGATGGAGAGAGGGAACTCACAATGTGCTCTCTGTATACATGTTGTATTGGATGTACAATGCAGCTTGGTGCTGGGAAGGCAGCATGGTTACAAGCGTAATGTAGAGAGAGCTGGTTGGTGAGGGTGCTCAGAGGAGGACCAGCTTGTGGGTCGCCATGGTCGCCTGCGAGAGCCAGGGCCGCCAGGCAGGAGAGGAGGACGTGGTGTTACTTGTAGACTGGCTTGTGGGGTTTAGGTTGTTTGGTTCACACTCAAGATGGAATGGAGAAAGGAAACTCACAATGTGCTCTCTGTAGACACGTTGTATTGGATGTACAATGCAGCTTGGTGCTGGGAAGGCAGCATGGTTACAAGCGTGATGTAGAGAGAGCTGGTTGGTGAGGATGCTCAGAGAAGGACAGCTTGTGGGTCGCCATGCTCGCCGGCGGGAGCGAGGACCGCCAGAATGGAGAAAGGAACCTGCCAATGTGCTCATAGCAGACACGTTGTATTGATGCACAATGCAGCTTGGTGCTGGGAAGGCAGCATGGTTACAAGCGTGATGTAGAGAGAGTTGGTTAGAGGATCCTCAGAGAAGGACAGTTTATGGGTTGCTGCTCGCCGGCGGGAGCGAGGACCGCCAGGCAGGCGGAGAGGACAGGCTGCCAGGCAGCGCGGCGGAGGAGGAGTGTTGCTGGCTGGTTGGTGTAGGTAGAAAGATAGCCACTACGAGGTCAGGTCTTAAATAGCGTGGGGGTAGGCGTGGCTGGGGTAGTTGACCCCTGCCCGTGATGCCGTATGGCGGCCTCTGGCTGACCCAGACCACGAGGCATACACTGGGGAATTGGTGGGTCGGCTACTCAGGCGACAAACAGCGTTTGTAGGGGAGAACCACCATACGACCCCCTTCCTCCAGGCAGTGAGGAGACTTGTTGTCTGCAGGGAAGCCAGCAGCACATGTGAGGCAGAACGGGCGGTGCATGCCTCTTGATGTGAGACAACGTATGATGGTGTGGATGAGCCGGTCGCTGGACAACTGTCTATGATACACAATATCTGGGGAGGCGAGGAGAAAAGTGGTGTGTGGAGGCGATGACTTTGTCTTCCTCACGGCAGGTACAGAGTCGTCAGATGCGCCTGCAGTGTGGGGGCCTGGGTCAGAGCAAGGGCTGCGTCAGCAGAAGTGGATGAGGCTTGTGACAGCAGCTGGGTCCAGACAGCAGCAGGGGTAGGAGGGCTAGCAGAGCACCCCAGGGAGAAAAGAGGTGTGTGGGTCCGCACTCAGGAGAACAGGGGCGCATCAGGGAGAAGTGGCAGGGGGTTACTGCTGGGCCAATGGCACCAGGCAGGACGGTGTGCTGGGGTCGGTAGGACGTGGTGCTTGGGGGCAGGGAAAGGAGCTGGTGTCTGCTTGGAGAAACAGTGTGCTGTTTCTTAAAATTTAACCTACGGTGAAGAGACAGTAGTTGCAGAGCCGATGAGCTGCTTTGTGGATAAGCCAGTTCCATGTTGCTTGAAGACTGGGAGCGTGACTGTTTCTTCCATCCTGTGTGAGTGCGAATTCCAGAGTCACCATTTCAGGGGTTCAGATGTTTGTTCCACCCAGGATGGGGTGGAGAAAGGAAACCACAATGTGCCTCTGTATACATGTTGTATTGATGCACAATGCAGCTTGGTGCCGGAAAGTGGCAGCGTGGTTACAAGCGTGATGTAGAGAGAGCTGGCTGGTGAGGATGCCTGAGGAGGACAGCCAGGGGTCGCCATGCTCGCCGGCAGGAGCGAGGGGCTGCCAGGCAGGCGTGAGGAGGAGGCGAGGGCCGCCAGCAGCGGTGGAGCAGGAGGTGTGTGTTGCTGGTTGTTGGTGGTAGAAAGAGGGCAGGTTAGTGGTTGGTTATACAGAGAGAAGAGAGCTGTAGCTCTGAGAGTGGGAGAAGGGTATAGTACAAGGTAAAGTTCAGAAGTGGGAAGTAAAGGAGAAGGTTAACAGCAGGTGGGCTATCCACCTTGCGGAGACAGGTTTTTTTGTCTTCCGTAACAGTGCTGCCTTAGTGGTTCATGGGGTTAGGGAAGGCCGGTCTCAGCCAAGCTAAGCTAAGTTATTCTAAGTTGTCCTTGGGGTATATTATATTAGGGGGGGGGGGTCCTTCCAGGTCCTTGTGGCACTGGAGGGATGATCCCCATCTTTTTTTTTTTGTGAACTATTTAGGTCTTTGTTTATTTGTGGGGTCCCTCTAGGTCCTTGTGTGACTGGAGAGTTGTGCCCATCTTTTGGTTCTTATTTATTGTTATTTTTTATTATAATTTTGTTGTTATTGTGTATATAGAGGCTCTGGTTCTTCGATATCATTTTTCCTGCTTCTCTGCCACCATCTGATGTGATGTGTTGTTGTTTTCCTCGATTAGTCTGTTTAGTATGGGATCCTGTTCTTGCTCGATTTTTTCCCATATTGCATTTGCTTGGGTGTGTATTCTGATGTTGAGTGGGTCTATGCCGTGTTCTGTGTGTATGTCTTGTACTGTTTGTGTGTATGGTGGTTGGTGTTTTGCCGCTCTTCTGAGGGCTATATTTTGCACTGCTTGAAATTTAAGTTGATTAGTTCTTGCGATTGTGTTCAGAGGTATCGGAGGGTATTCTAAGTGTGGTCTGATCACTGCTTTGTATAGGTGCAATTGCGTGTTAGTGTCCAATTGGCGGAATCTTCTGAGCTTTGTAAGTTGTGATCTTGCCATAGCTATTCTTTCGTTGATGTAGGGATTATTCCGCTTCTGGATATCTTGAGTCCTAATGTTTTTCCCTTGGCAGCATATGGTATTTGTTGGTTGTTGATAATAATAGGGCCTGGGTTCGTTTTTGCGATGTGAATTATTTGGAGTTTTTGTACATTGGTTTTTATCTTCCATTTTCGTTCATAGTCGTTTATTATCTCTATTTCTCTGCATGTTCTAATGGCCATCATTTGTTTGGATTTTCCCGGGTACCTGACTATCTGTGTTACATCATCTGCGTATGCTATGTATTCTGACTGACGTGGTTGCGGCATATCTGCCGTGTATACAGTGTATAACGTCGGCGATATATTACTGCCTTGAGGAACTCCACTATGAAGGTTGAAGGTTTGTCCTAGATGGTTGTCGATTATTAATTTGGCCTTTCTGTTATCTAAGAAATTACATAGTAGTGCTGTGATATTGGTAGTGTAGGGGTATCGAGATATTAATGTTGTCTAGCACTCAGGATGGAAGGAAACTCTAATGTGGTTTTCTTGTATAATATATAAGTTATATGAAGACAGTCTGGTGCTGGAGATGCCGTGTGGTGGGGAGCTGCTCAGTAGAAGACGTTCGGTGAGTAGCTTGTTGAAGGAGGTAGATGTGCAGGAGCTTCGTTAGAGAAGATGTTGCCTGTTGCTGGCCTCCTGATTGAATGAATGCTGGACAGCTGGGAGCTTGCTGGAGGAGATGTTGCTTGTTCAGGAAAATGGGCAGAATGAATCTCAATGGAGAGACAGAGCTTATATACCCAGCAGCCGCTATGAGTCATGTTGGGAAAACCCGAGAAGTCGCCGGCCTTTTGGCTCGGTTGCTAGGATACGGCGGGCATTGGAATGCGGATACGCTTGGTTGCTAGGGAAGACGGTAACAGGTGGTGGCGTGGCTACGCAGTTGTAGGCAGTTGTAGGGGAGACGTCCACTACAATACTCCCCCTCCCCTCCCGGCGCGGCGGGAGGCTGGATGTTGTCCGGGTTGTGTCCCACACATAACACATACCGGGCAGGTGTATGTACGACTCGACCGCTACGTGTAACAACTCCATCCAGTGACACAAAACCTGTGGGAGAATTAGGAGGAGAAAGAGGGTTTGGGATTAGAGGAGGTTGTACAAGCAATGGTTGTTGTGCTCCTGCTGCTGCAGGGGCTGCGTCAGGAGGAGGGTCCATGGCAGGAGCAGGTTCTATGATAGAAGGGAGATCTATTACAGGTTCAGGTTCTATGACAGGAGGAGGGTCTATGACAGGAGCAGGTTCTATGATAGAAGGGAGGTTTATTACAGGTGCAGGTTCTATGACAGGAGCAGGTTGTACATGAGGGTGAAAAGAGGGTGCCCAGAAATGTCGTGGGCGTGGTGTTGCTGCCGGTGGTAACTGCGGGTGGACTGGTGCAGGCGTAGTTTGTTGATGGTGCTGCTGGGCTGGGGGCCCGACGGGTAAGGCGGCCGGTTTGACTCGGTCTATGCTGACGGTGTCATGTCTGCCATTCCGGATAATTGTCAGGAACTTTGCTGAACGGGTAACCACCTGGAAGGGTCCATCGTAGGGGCGTTGTAATGGGTTGCGGTGAGCATCATGCCTGACGAAAACATACTCGGCTGTGAGTAGTGCAGGAGGGATGTGTTCAGGGCGCCGAGTAGGCTGGCGTGGAGCAGTAGCTCTGAATGCAGAAACTGCTTGTCGTAGCTTTTGGAGTAAGTCGTGACGAACGGCTGGAGTGGTTTGGTTGGGATCAGGAGGGAGTGAGAAATCCCCGGGTAGCCGAAGGGGCTCGCCTAGTGTCAGATCTGCTGGGCTACAGTCCATATCCTCCTTGTGTGACGCACGGATGCCGAGGAGCACTAAGGGAAGCGCATCAGTCCAGCTGTAAGGGTCGTGCTGTGCCTTGAGTGCGTCCTTCAGCTGCCGGTGAAAACGCTCTACCATGCCGTTGGCTTGAGGGTGGTATGCTGTAGTGCGTTGTCTAGACGTGCCGAGGAACTGTAGGAGGTGCTGCCAGAGTTGTGACTCAAACTGTACTCCTCGGTCAGTGATTACGGTTGCGGGGGGGCCAAAACGGGAAACCCAACCGGACATGAAGGCGCGGACAGTAGTCTCTGCTGTAGCGTTGGGCATGGGAATTGCTTCTGTCCACCTGGTGAAACGGTCGATGCAGGTGAAGATGTAGGTGCTACCGTAGGATGATGGTAGAGGTCCCACGATGTCGAGGTGTACTACTTGAAAACGTCCTTTGGGAATAGGAAAGGCTTGTAAGGGGGCCCGTATGTGACGATGTATTTTGGAGGACTGGCAGGCCAGGCACTGGGCAGCCCATTTCTTAGTATCAGACTTGATGCCGGGCCAGACGACACGTTGCGTGAGGAGGCGCTGGGAGGCCCGCACACCCGGGTGGCTGAGACCATGGATGCGGTCGAAAACAGCGCGGCGGTGGACGTGAGGCACGAACGGTCTAGGCTGTCCACAGGATACGTCGCACCACAATTTTATCTTTGTGCCAGGAACAGGGAGTTCTTGGAGTATGAGGCCTGAGGGGGATGTCTTGTATGCTGCCAGGTCTTCGTCTTTCTCTTGAGCCGCGGCTAGCTGCCCATAATCAATGGGTGGAGATGAGGGAAGAATGGTGGATATACAACGAGAGAGGGCGTCGGCGATCTCGTTGTGGCTGCCTTTAATGTGTTGGATGTCGCTGGAGAACTCCGAGATGTAAGCCAAGTGGCGCAGGACACGAGGTGTATGTGACTGGGAAGCTGAAGCGAAGGCGTGGACGAGGGGCTTGTGATCAGTGAAGATGGTGAACTGACGGGCCTCGAGGAAGTGTTGGAAATGTCTGACAGCCAAGTATATGGCCAGGAGTTCTCGATCAAAAGCGCTGTACTTGAGGTGTGATGGTTGAAGCCGTTGTGAGAAGAAAGCAACGGGCATGAAAATTCCGTTGATCTCCTGCTGTAAGACGGCGCCCACTGCAGTAGAAGAAGCGTCTGTTGTGAGAGTGGTCCGGGCGTTAGGTGCGGGGTGGGCCAGGAGGGTGAGGCGTGTGATGTGCTGTTTGATAGTGGTGAATGCCGTAGTAGCCTCTTGAGTCCACATGAGAGACTTGTGAGACTTCTTTGGGCGTCCCTTGAGAAGGTCGTGTAGGGGGGCTAGGACGGTGGCAGCTTTGTCAATGAAGCGGTGGTAGTAGTTGACTAAACCCAGGAACTCTCGGAGTTTCTTCGCCGTTTCAGGTTTGGGGAACTCCCTAATCGCGGTTATCTTCTGTGGTAGGGGTTGTATGCCACTGGGCGAGACTCTGTGACCGAGGAAATCGATGGCCGAGGTTCCAAAGACGCACTTAGCAGGATGAACTTTCATGTTGTTGTTCTGCAGGCGTTGGAGAAGGAGTTGTAGGTGGTGGCGGTGCTCGGCAGGCGTCGAAGATGCGACGAGGATGTCGTCAATGTAGACGGTGACAAAATCGAGGTCGCGAAGCATATGGTCCATGAACCTCTGGAAAGTCTGTGCTGCATTGCGTAAGCCAAAACTCATGAAAGTGTACTCGAAGAGTCCAAACGGAGTGGTGATGGCTGTCTTCTGGGTATCTGCCGGTGCTACTGGGATCTGGTGGAAGGCACGCTCCAAGTCGATCTTCGAGAAGATAGTCTTGCCATGAAGTTTGTGGTGAAAGTCCTGGACATGCGGAATAGGGTACCTGTCAGGTTTGGTGACGAGATTCAGGGCTCTGTAGTCGCCACACACCCTCCACTCGCCGGGTGTTCGCTTAGGAACCATGTGAAGAGGCGATGCCCAGGGACTCCTTGAAGGGCGAATGATGCCGTCTTGCAGTAGTTTGTTGAATTCTACTTTGGCTGTGTACAGGAGCTCAGGGCGCAGGCGGCGAGGGCGTGAAAAGACTGGTGGTCCTTTGGTTTCGATGTGGTGGAAAATTCCCGACGTAGGTGGTGGGGGTAGGGAGACTCGGGGTGAGAAAAGCTCCTTGAATTCGTCGAGCAGGGAGGAGAACTCGTTGGAAGGCGCAAGACAGGTGATAGCGTCCGTGTGTCTGGCACGAGAACCCTGGATCTTGCGTGCTGTAGGCTCATGAATGAGGCATAGATGACTTGGTTTGACGCCGAGCTTGTGGAAGGTGAGGAAGTCGAAACCAAGGATGGGTTGAGACACGTCTGCTATCACGAATAACCAACGCAGAGTCTTGGGCAGACCGAGGTCTAAGGCGAGGGTGCGTACGCCGTAGGAGGCGATGGAGGTACCGTTGGCAGCGAACAGGTCATACGAGGGTTGCTTTGACTTGTCTCGTAGTGAGGGAGGGATGAGGCTGACCGATGAACCGGTGTCGATGAGGAACTTCTTGCCGGAGGTGCGGTCGGTGACGCGCAGTAATGAGACGCCTGGAGGGACGGAGGCTGAGGCGTCTACCAGCCTCCGGTGTTGCCGTTTCCCGAATACTAGGTGCAATAGGGCTCACAGTTTCGAACATTGCGGCCGAAAGTCTGGTGATACCAGCAGAGGGTAAATTTGTTGTGCTGGGGGTTGGCTGCTGTGTGTCGGAACTTGTAGGGCGTAGTGTGTGAGTCAGGAACTGTCTGTGTGACGGGAGTTCAGCCGACACATCTCCTCCCAGAGACGTCCCGGGGTTGAGTTCCCGAGGGAGGTAGAGGATAGATCTTGCAGGAGATTGGGGCTGGTCTGTTGATAACACGTCTTCAAGGCAGCCCGCAGGGTAGCGAATTTGTTGTGATCTGGAGGGTTGGAAATGGTTTGTGAGACCCGCGTGGCCACTTCCGTGGGTAAGGCACAGAGCAGGGCGTAATACTTTTGCCCGTCGGTCGCTCGTGAACCGGCGAGGGCTGCTTCCACATGGTCAAGTCAGTCCTCGACGTTGTGGTTGAAAATCGGCAGAGAGATCCGTCCGTCCTCCATCCTGTGTGAGTGCTTATCTCCGGGAGTCACCATTGTAGGGGTATCGAGATATTAATGTTGTCTAGCACTCAGGATGGAAGGAAACTCTAATGTGGTTTTCTTGTATAATATATAAGTTATATGAAGACAGTCTGGTGCTGGAGATGCCGTGTGGTGGGGAGCTGCTCAGTAGAAGACGTTCGGTGAGTAGCTTGTTGAAGGAGGTAGATGTGCAGGAGCTTCGTTAGAGAAGATGTTGCCTGTTGCTGGCCTCCTGATTGAATGAATGCTGGACAGCTGGGAGCTTGCTGGAGGAGATGTTGCTTGTTCAGGAAAATGGGCAGAATGAATCTCAATGGAAAGACAGAGCTTATATACCCAGCAGCCGCTATGAGTCATGTTGGGAAAACCCGAGAAGTCGCCGGCCTTTTGGCTCGGTTGCTAGGATACGGCGGGCATTGGAATGCGGATACGCTTGGTTGCTAGGGAAGACGGTAACAGGTGGTGGCGTGGCTACGCAGTTCTAGGCAGTTGTAGGGGAGACGTCCACTACAAAGGTCATCAGATTGAGACATTGGAAACTGAAAATTTATCCAAGAAGTTCCATTTGAGCCAGATAATAATTAACGGTAAAAGCAAAATACTTGCCTCTCATTTACAGGAAATGATAAAAATTGTAGTTAAAATAATTAAACTATCAATAAGTGAACAGACAAGAAATAACTACTGCAAATTATATAACGTCAATACACACGAATATACATAAAACACCTATTTCAATGACATACCCCTATCCAATGGCCTATCGTTGTGGAGTTATGTCTCCAACGTGTTAATGTGTGTAAAAACTATGTATACTTTTGAAATACCTATTACAGGAGTTATAGCGTCTGTATAGAAAACGCCATCCGTCCAGCTGGTATCTGTAGTGGGAGAGTAGGCGGGGCCTCTTCAATCATCCTCGAGCCTCCAGCCGGTTTCCCTAGCAACGAGAATGACGCTCTGCAATCACAACGGCGGGTGAGTCCACTTCACTACAGGGGAATACTTCCACTGGAGAACAAATGCTGCTGACCTAAGACGGAAAGGTTCTTGCTTCTGCTGAGTCGATGTCACCTCTGCCGTGTGCCAAACTTCTTCAGTCTCGTATATATGGAGAACTGTCTGATGACACCGGATATACTGCAATCAACGCTCGCGAAACCACACAACCGTCCAGCTACTTGTGAAATGTCACTTGTTAGTAAAGTTTATGAAACCATCTGCAACACTGTACTGTAGACCACACATTGGTAGATGCTGACACTATGCTTTCTTGGGGCTTCCTTACTTGTTACTAACAGGGATTTCACCAAATAGGCTGTATGATATAATAATAATTCTGCACCTCTTCTGGGAGACAGAGATGAGGAGCACTCACTAATTAATTATCGTCTCAATACGGGATACAGGTTTAACACTCGGATTATGTAACACGTCACTGTTTTTTGTTTTCACAAAACACTGACTTCTTGGTACATATACTGCCTTATAGCTTCCATACCCTGGTTAATTCCCCAGTTAACCAGGTTGGTACACATATAATATATATTAGGCTTTTAGTAATGAAACCCAATTGAAGTTTCTTGTTTTATTATAAAAGTATTATGTCTATAATTCCTGGGTGTATATCAACCGTAAGTTCCACTATTTATGAGTGTAGTGAGAAAGGGACGGCGTTTATGTACATAAACGTGAATCAACGTCCGTTCGATAAAAGTTGGTGTGAGTGACTGACTAAGAGCTTCGCACTGGTGCGCGCTTACATAGATGCTGACATATGGGCTTCTTCCTCTTGGGAAAGTTACCGTTCACGTGATCAGTTCATGTCTTACTCATAGGTAGTGGAAAAGTACAGGGGTTGAATCTGAATATAAATCATATGTAAATAACCCATTTATATAATACGTTCTGTTGAAGAGACAAGAGCCATTACACTGACTTCTTGAGAGGCTCCTCCGGCCCGTGAGAGTTAATGTAGCCATCCACCAATACAGAATCACCCTTGTTTAAATATGATAATGGAACAAGACTTAGCCTGTTACCTGAGAGATCTCCAAGTCTTGGGTGTTTCAGGATCTTGTCCTCAAACTCCAGGATTAGTTTTGTTAAGAGTTATTCCTGGAATCCCATTTATCTCTGGTCTATTGAAGACAGAGGTGATGGTAGTTGCTTATGTTGTTCAACGTATCTATAGTTTCTTCACTGGAACATTGCAACTGAGGCCTAGGGTCAGTTTGTAGCGAAACAGCTGATTGGCTGCCAGAAGGACATTTAATATTTAATCTATCGTAATTATATTCTAATAATTTAAGGGATAATGACTATTCTGTGTTGATCTTCCGCAAAACTTAGCATGTGAAACGTTCTGGTAACATAAATATCACAAAGAGAACACGAATATGATGAACAATTTCTGAAAAACATAAACTCATTGCCACGACACGTCATGTAGATCATTGGAGGTTGTTCCTGAAATTATTATGTATGTTATATTTTTCTTGTTCTCTTCAAGAGTTTTATGTTACCAGAGCGTTTCACATGCTAAGTTTTGCTTCCTCAAGTACGAAAATTATCAGAGGTTACCACAGAATAGTCATTATCCCTTAAGTTATAAAAATATAAATACGATAGATTAAATATTAAAAGACTGTTGTTACTTTTCCTGTGTCCGTCTAGGCGTCTAGACGCCAGCCAATCAGCTGCTTCGCTACAAACTGACCCTAGGCTCAATTGCAAGGTTCCAGTGAACAAACTATAAGTCTTGGCACGTGCAGGATTTTAAACCATCGACCACTAAGCCAATTTTTATATTAGGCAACAGTCTGTAGAAATTCAACATCAAGTTTCACAGGGTTAGATGAAAGGCCACATGCCTTTACTGTGTTATGTCAGGGGTTCACACACACACACACACACACACTCTCTCTCTCTCTCTCTCTCTCTCTCTCTCTCTCTCTCTCTCGGAGTTTGTGATGGGGGGACAGTAAACGTGGTCGACAGAATAGTGGGGGCTATTAGACTGATGGTGACAATCATGTCTTTACTCTAGTGAGACACGGCCGTTCCTTACTCAAATTGACCTCTCGCTTGGAAGGGATGATCGTCAGTCAACATCCAATAGCAGTGAATGCTGGAGAAATTGCAATGCCGCATGCAAGCATTGTCCTCCTGGGACTGTCAACTGCAAGCACTCCCACTTGGCGCAGTGCGGCAGGCGCCCGCTGATTCACTAATGAGTAAACAATGGTAAACAAGGATGTTGGTACATTGCACACCCTCGCCCACCTTGGAACTAATCATTCACCTTAGTTTAGTTCTCTTTGACCTTTGAGTTGTTACAAATACTGACCCAAGTCACGTGTGTGATCCCCGTGTTTTATAATCTCCGTTTTCTGTGTTATCAATCTCCTTATAATAGACATATATTGTAAAACTTCTTTTCTTCACACACACACCCTACAGTTGTGTGTGTATAAACATACAAGTATACTTACAATGTTATTCAAACCCATAACATATTTGCATACATAGCATAACTTCCTACATGTGTGGCAGCTCCTGGAGTCAGTAATCAGTTTCAATATCCGATACTGTTTATAGAGTCTGGGATGCCCTAATCAGTTTGGAGAATTCCCTGCACTCAGTCACTAATTCAGATATGATTAACGTCCTGGCAACACACTGGACTCTGAGGATGGGCGCCACGACACGTATGAACACATTTAATTACTCACAATAAAGACCTGTAACCAGGACACGTCCAAACACATCTAAGTACTAATAATGAGGACAAGATTTTCTACTTATTTCGTCGTCTGCAACTATGATAAATATCTGGGCTTTTTCTTGTTTGATTTTTAAGAATGTGATTTTTAAAGGTGTTTGTGTACACAACTATGATTGTATGTTTTTTATGTACAGGATAATTCATTAAGTGTTATCAACTTTAACATATTTGTAGGCACAGGTGATAAAATAAAACAGTAAATGTTGTATAAGAGATAAATTTGATTGAATTGTAGCATAATTACTGTATAAATTTATAGCTGTCACCATAACTACCATCTTTTGTGATACATGTTTATACGGGATATAAAAACAGTATGTCAAACACAGCCGGACAACAACGTAGTCTTTGTTTTTCATATACTGGCTTTACCTTATTTCAGGATACCGATACATTAATTACTTAAATTTCAAACAATGAGAGAAGGACAGAGAGAGAGGGAGTAAAAAAAAACTAATCGAAAGGGACAATAACAACATACAAAACTTCCTGTGACCATTTAAAATAGTTTAATATTATAAGAACATTTGGTAAGTCAATGTCTCCAGGATCTTGGTTTATCAATCACACATCCAGTTTCTCTTCAAATTATTTATCTCCTGGAAGTTGAATTCCTTTGTATGCATCTTCTTTTGTATCGAACATTAAACTTTCGTCTCACAGATGTTATTCACTTGGATTCTGCTGGCCATAAAAGAGTTAAATTTCTCCTCTACTCTCGTCATTTCAATCAGTGAATGACCTTACAAAATCAGTACATTTTTATAATTTTTGGGTTCTAATTCAGTAATTTTGTGTCTAACTTTTACCTTCGGCCAGAAAGTGAAAAAGAACAAGGTCATTTATTTTTCCAAATTACTGGACCATTTCCTGGAAACTTAGGCTGGTTACTGTGATGGGCTGGCGAAACTTCCAATAACTTAATATTTACTGCAGTGAAGCCCCGATGCGTTTCTCACCTTACTTCAGTAATCTAAGCGACTGTGAATAATCTATATATATATATATATACAGTATATATATATATATATATATATATATATATATATATATAAAACAAAGAATCTATCTGTCTGTTTGTGTGTCCGCACGAGAATTTCGGAAACTACTTTACCGATCTGGACCAAACTTGGCATGGATAGCAAGTGTCGTGGGGATCTCAAAAAAAAACTAACCAAACCGATCCGACACACCCAACCCGACCCGACACGCCTGAGAGAACGAGAGAGGGAGAGAGAGAGAGATTAACGTAGAAAAGTCGTATTCCCTCCTATGATTTACAGCTATTTTGATCCCTAGGTTCACTTTCATTATGGCTTACGTTTCTCTGCATCTAGCCTCCATCCGTTACACAGCACAGAGGTTGAAAAGTCGTATCCCATCCCACGTATTATAACTAATTTTATCCATTCTAATACGGTAGGTAGGTAGGTAGGTAGGTAGTCCACAAGTGATCGTGGGCCCTTCGTGCCCAGTGAAAGTTTGAAAGCTCGTGCTTGGCTAGTGCGCACCCGCCGTCCAGCTCACAGCGGACAGAGACAAAATGGTTAATTAATGCGTTCCTAAAGAAACCATCGACATGGGACCAGGTTTGTTCCACTCTACGAATTTTTTGCGATTTTTCCATCAAGTTTGATGAAATACGATTGTGCCGTTTCAGCTGCCCAGAACAGACACACACACACACAGACACACGGCTATTCCAATAGTATGTGAGATAATCATGGTCGTGATTGTTATAATCATGTTCGTGGTTGTTATAATCATGGTCGTGGTTGTTATAATCATGGTCGTGGTTCTTATGATCATAGTCGTGGTTGTTATAGTTATGGTCGTGGGTGTTATAATCATAGTCGTGGTTGTTATATTCATGGTCGTAGGTGTTATAATCATGGTCGTGGTTGTTATAATCATGGTCGTGGAGGTTGTAATCATAGTCGTGGTTGTTATAATCATCTTCGAGGTTGTTATGATCATGGTCGTGGGTGTTATAATCATGGTCGTGGGTGTTATAATCATGGTCGTGGTTGTTATAATCATGGTTGTGGTTGTTATAATCATGGTCGTGGTTGTTATAATCATGGTCGTGGTTGTTACAATCATGGTCGTAGTTATAATCATGGTTGTGGTTGTTATAATCATGGTCGTGGTTGTTATAATAAGGGTCGTACCTGAGACTAACACAGGTAGAATAAACCCCAAACCTAATCTTTACTCTCAATAAACCCATTAGGATTGTACCACCAATACCGATACATTTCACACTAGATTAATAACAAAATAGTTAATCACATTTCCAATAGCTAATGTCTTATGGATATCTTATTAAGTTGTGAGTCTTACATGTCTATATAATTATGTTTTATTCTTACAAATATTTATAGTTCGTTTTGTATTGTATGGTATGGTATTGTATGGTATTGTACTGTATTGCACTGTCACAGGAATAAGTATACTGTACACATTGTAGCTGTAAGGTTCGAAAAAGGTCTGGTAACGTTGAAACTGCGCATCCAAACACATGATGAAACTCAGCCCCCCACCTGTTATCTCTAACTATTTTCGGTTTCCCCTTCTGTATTCTTCTATTTACTCATCTTCCTTCCTTTACTAATCCAAACAACATTAAAAAAAAAGTAGGGTAAGAGAAAAAGTGGGGGGAGGAGGAGGTGGGCTGACAGCGTACAGCGAATGAGGGTGCGCCAAGAACGTAGACTTGTATCATATTCCAGAGAAGTTGAATGGTTAATTAATGCCTTCCTAAAGACTTTTTTGCGTTTTTTCCACCAAGTTTGGTGAAAAGTGATTGTGCGGTTTTGGCTGCCCAGAACAGACAGACAGACAGACAGACAGACAGACAGACAGACAGACAGACAGTCGGCTATTCCTATAGTATATTAGATTCTATTGAGGTATGCCAAACATACGATATTTCACAGGCCTAAATTCAATGTGAAGCCCTATGGAGAATTTTTTGTTTTCCCATACACGAACGATATCCAACGGTAGTTCATCTGGCTCTTCACCTGGAAAATGAACAAAGAGTATACTGTACTTCACAGAAGAGTCCCTCCAAAATCAAATGGCAAATCCTGCTGATACGACCCTCACTGCATTCTTCAAGCTTTCACAGAAAGATGAGTTTGCTCTAATCCTCCTGTATGTTGACGAACTCAAGTGCTACATATGGCAGGCTTCAATGAAAAAGTTCCAGAGAAGAGCTCAAGGATGCGATGTTGAAGGGTATCCAGGGATAAGGTCAGGCAATGCTTGGGACGTTTCTACACGGTTCACCCCAACAACTTTGAATGCTACAGTTTGAGACTACTTTTGCACCACATCCGTGGCCCACATCATATGCAGCACTCAAGACATTGAATGGACAAGTCTGCATAACCTACCAGGAAGAGTGAAATCTCCTTGGCCTACTGGAAGATGATGGTCACTGGAATGATACATTAGAAGAGGCAGGAGCTACTCAATCGCCAATGAGAATGAGGAACCTGTTTTCCATCATGATTGCTACATGTGGACTTTCCAACCCAAGCCAGCTCTGGGAAAACCACCAAGAAAGTCTTTCAGAGGATCTGCTTCATCAAGCAAGAAGAGAACATCCTGGTCAAGAGATTGAGTTCATCGATGACATGTTCAACAGGGCTCTTATCATGCTGGAAGACAAAGTGATGGAGCTATGCGGAAAATACCTGACTGATTTTGGATTGCCTTCCTCAAACCGAGAAGAGCCAGTAGCTGCAAACAAGAAGTTGCTCAGAGAGACAGACTACTCAGTTGAAGTTCTGGTGAATTTTGTTGAAGAAAATGAGCCTCACCATGGTGCCTGATCAAGCAAATGCTTATGAACAGATCTTGCAAGCGATACAAGCGGAGCAGAGAGGCATGATCTTTCTCGATGCAGCTGGCGGGACAGGAAAAACATTCCTAATCAACCTTCTGTTGGCCAAAGTACGTCATCAGAGGAAAATTCCTCTTGCTGTGGCATCCTCAGGCATTGCCGCAACACTACTAGAAGGAGGACGTACTGTACACTCAAATTTTAAACTGCCTCTCAATCTCGCTCACAATGAGAATCCAGTGTGCAACATCAAAAAAAGGATCGACAAAGGCAAAACTCTTGGAAAAATGCAGCCTCATAATTTGGGATGAATGCACCATATCTCACAAGTTGGCGTTTGAGGCACTGGACAGGACCTTGCAATACGAAAAGTGCGGGGAGATATGATAGAAGTATTTAAGTGGGTGAAAGGAATCAATAAAGAGGATATAGATAAAGTTCTTATAATATTCGAGTCGGATAGGACTCGTAGCAACGGATTTAAGTTGGATAAGTTTAGGTTTAGGAGGGAGATAGGAAGGAACTGGTTTACAAATAGGGTGGTGGACGAGTGGAACAAGCTCAGTAACTTTGTAGTAAGTGCTGGAACGCTGGAAAGTTTTAAAAGGAGGCTAAATAGATTCATGGATGATAGAGAGTGGTAGTAACTCTCGACAGGAGCTGCCATGCACAGGCCAACCGGCCTATTGCTGACTCCTTATTTTCTTATGTTCTTATGTTCATGGGTGGCATTACAATGGTCATTGCTGAAGACTTTCGCCAGACCCTATCTGTCATTCCTCGAAGCACTCCAGCTGATGAACTGAATGCGTGCCCCAAGGCATCATACCTTTGGAGAAGTGTTCAGACACTCACCCTATCCACAAACATGAGAGTACATCTACAAGGAGATCAGGATGCTGGACGGTTTGCAAACCTTCTACTACAGATTGGGAATGGAACTTTCCCTGTTGATTCAGAAGGACAAATAATCATTCCTCAAGGATATGGAAATGTTGTAAAGTCCTCAACTGAGCTCAACTAACATGGTCTACCCAAACATTATCCACCACTACAAGGATCACAAGTGGCTGCGTGAACGCGCAATTCTGGCACCAAAGAATGAAACAGTGGCTGAAATCAACATGATTCTACTCAGACAGTTTCCAGGCAGTGAGACTTCATTCAAGTCTGTTGATACAGTAATCGACCAGGACCAAGCAGTCCAGTAACCTGCAGAATTCCTTAATTCCTTAGAGCCCACTGGAATGCCTCCTCACCACCTCACTCTCAAGATTGGAACTCCTAAAATGCTCTTAAGAAATCTTGAACCACCAAGGCACTGCAATGCCACATGTACTGGAAGCTACAATACTGACAGGAAAAGCTAAAGAAGAGGACGTGTTTATACCAAGGATAACTCTCATCACCACTGACCTGCCATTTGAGTTCAAGCGACTTCAGTTCCCGGTTGAAGTGAACTTTGCCATGACCATCTACAAAAGCCAGGGACAGTCCCTAAAGATGGTTGGCCTAAACCTGGTGTTTCCTTGCTTCTCTCATGGACAGTTCTATGTTGGATGCTCCAGAGTGAGAACTGGCAAAAATCTGTACATACTTGCTCCTAATGGCAAAACCAAAAATGTGGTCTACCCTAATGCACTATAGTGACACAATGTGGAGCCTCCCGAAGGATGGCGTCCTATCGTGGCCTAGAGAAAGAGCCGTTTCTGTTAGTATATAATAATAATATGAAAATTTTAATAAATTACTGAGGACGATGTATTTATTTATGTTTGTTGATGTGTGTTTTTGTATTCGTTTGTGGTCTGTGAAATATATTCCCTGCACACACACACACACACACACACACACACGACAGTAGCTTACCGTGACTATTATACTGCCTAGCACACCACAAACGCCGTGATTAAGCAATATTTGTAAAGTGGTTATCGAGGACACTTTTAAGTCAGTTCTATCCCAGTGTGTTGCCTTGTGATGTAGTGTGTTGTGGTTTTTTGAGGTGCGGTTTAGTGTGGTGTGGTGTTTTGTGGTTTGGTGCTGTGTGGTGTGGTGTTTTGTGTTATAGTGCGGTGTGGTGAGGTGTTGTGCGGTGCGGTGTGGTGTTTTGTGGTGTGGTGTTTTGAGGTGAGGTGCGGTGTGGTGTGGTGTTTTGTGGTGTGGTGTGATGTTTTGTGGTGCAGTGTGGTGTGGGGTTTTGTGGTGTGGTGTGGTGTGGTATGGTGTGTTGTGGTGTGGTGTAGTGTAGTGTGTTGCGTTACGCTGCGTTGTGCATGGTGTGGTTTTTGTGGTGTGGTATGATGTTTTGTAGTGCGGTGTGGTATGATGTTTTTGGTGCAGTGTGATGTGATTTGGCGTTTTGTGGTGCAGTGTGGTGTGGTGTTTTGTGGTGTGGTGTGATGCATGTTGTGTGGTGTGGTATTTTGTGGTGTGGTATTTTGTGATGTGATGTTTTGTGGTGCAGTGTTGTGTGGTGTAGCATTTTGTGGTGCAATGTGGTGTTTTGTGGTGCAGTGTGGTGTGGTGTATATATCATGGATGGCTATAAAAGCTAGGATGTCCAGGAATATATATTTCTGATTTAACAACTACAATATACAATTTCGTAGTTGTTACACACACACACAAGCGCGCGAATCACTACACGCATTCCTTTACCCCTTTCCTCACCACTAGACGCGCGTAACCACTTCCTTCCACAAATACCCAGAGCCCCTCACTTATACATCCCCACCCCACCCCACCAAGTGCATGTAAAATATATTGCCCATCATATCAGGTGTGATGTACAGGGGCGGCGCTAGTCGCTGACCCACACTAATAACAAAAGATCGGGAAATGGAACCAATATACGCTGACAGTGGCGCTGGTCCTGTGCAAAACCTTTATGAGAGAGAGAGAGAGAGAGAGAGAGAGAGAGAGAGAGAGAGAGAGAGAGAGAGAGAGAGAGAGAGAGATATCATACTCTGCGTTTTATCCTAGTCTCTTCATTAGAAAGAGATGAAATAGTAATGACAAAAGTAATAACAACAAAAAGAGTAACAAAAAACTAAGTAACCAGGATCCACCACGTTTATTATGAAAGAAAGAAAGAAAGAGTCGACGTTTATGCGTTTATTTAATTCTACATAAATGAGCCAAAAAATATGAAACTCTTTTATTTTTAAACTGGATAAAGTAAAGAATTAAAAAAAATTATTTAATTACTCAGGACGTATAAAAGTATAGTATTATTACAAGTGATCGTGGGCCCTTCGTGCCCGGTGGCGAGTCCGGTGGTACAGTTTACCGAGGTTGTTATAATCATGGTCGTAGTTGTTATAATCATTGTGGTGGTTGCTATAATCATGGTCGTGGTTGTTATAATCACGGTCGTGGTTGCTATAATCATGGTCGTGGTTGCTATAATCATGGTCCTGGTTGTTATAATAATGGCCGTGATTGTTATAATCATGGTCGTGGTTGTTATAATCTTGGTCGTGGTTGTCATAATCATGGTCGTGGTTGTTATAATCAAGGTCGTGGTTGCTATAATCATGGTTCTGGTTGTTATAATCATGGTCGTGGTTGTTATAACCATGGTCGTGGTTATTATAATCATGGTCGTGGTTGTTATAATCATGGTCGTGGTTGTTATAATCATGGTCGTGGTTGTTATAATCATGGTCGTGGTTGTTATAATCAAGGTCGTGGTTGCTATAATCATGGTTCTGGTTGCTATAATCATGGTTCTGGTTATTATAATCATAGTCGTGGTTATTATAATCATGTTCCTGGTTGTTATAATTTGGTTGTGGTTGATATAATCATGGTCCTGGTTGTTATAATCATGGCCGTGGTTGTTATAATCATGGTCGTGGTTGTTATAATCATGGTCGTGGTTGTTATAATCATGGTCGTGGTTGTTATAATCATGGTTCTGGTTGTTATAATCATGGTCTTGATTGTTGCAATAAGGGTCGTACCGGAGACTAACACAGGTAGAATATACCCCACACCTAATCTTTAATCTCAATATACCCAGATTAACCTCACCTAATCAACAGGATTAGAGACCATTAGGATTGCACCACCAAGACTGACACATTTCACATTGGATTATTAACAAAACATTTAATCACATTTCCAATAGCTAATGTCTTACGGATATTTTATCAAATTGTGAGTCTTACATGTCTACAGTATATAATTATGTTTTATTCTTACAAATATTTATAGTTCGTTGTGTATTGTATTGTATGGTATGGTATTGTATGGTATTTACTGTATTGTACTGTACTGTGCTGTACTGTTTTGTTTTGTATTGCCTTGTATTACATTATATTGTATTGTATGACAGCAGGCCCTTCATGCCAGGTTCGCCGTCCGGCTGACAGCGTACAGCGAATGCGGGTGCGCCAAGTCCGTAGACTTGCATGATTAATTAGGGTGCGCCAAGTCCGTAGACTTGCATGATTAATTAGGGTGCGCCAAGTCCGTATACTTGCATCTTTTTCCATCGTAAATAAAATTGTTAATTAATGCCTTCCAAAGAAGCCATCGACATAGGACCAGGTTTGTTCCACCCTACGAATTTTTTGCAATTTTTCCACCAAGTTTGATGAAAAACGATTGTGCCGTTTCGGCTGCCCAGAACAGACAGACAGACAGACAGACAGGCGGCTAGTCCTATAGTATATTAGATTTCTTTATTTATTTAAACTGTGCATTATAAAAAAGAACAACAATCAGAGGTTACAACAAACACCTAAACAATGCATAAAAAAAAACTATTTATACTATTTTTGTGAATCTCTTTATTTTTTTGTGTTATTATATTGTCCATTTATTATGCATCAACAATTCCACCAGAGTAAGAAAAAAACACAGACTGGTTGAAGGGAATTAAATCAATAGGGAATAATATAAGATGCATAAAATCTTAGGGGCAGATTTTTTGTCTCATTAACTCGTTGATTGTATTTACCTATTCAAAATCCTGTGATTATACCTACTTGATAACATTCACAAGTTTAATCGGTAGACAGGGAACTTGTCCATTGGTCTATAATGGGCTAAAATAAACTCTATTTTAACTACTCACTTGTGGCTCAGGCTCCCTGCCCACTAACTTTATGCCTTGAAGGATTAAGGTAGTCTCCCCAAACTCGTGTTCCGGACAGCCTGTAAGTAAGTTCCCAGATAGGTTAGGTTAGGTTACGTCGAATGGAGCGAAGAATTATCAGGGAGACATAGCGAGGTCTGAAAGGTGCTATTATTGCCCTTTCACTACGACGGTATACTTAACGCTGGGATACCATGGCGAATCGGAGTTAGGCGCCATGAAACAACTGGTGCCACACTGAAACTTACACCCATATTTAAAGTCTTACTATAGGTGGTGATGGTGGGAGTAGTACACATACTACTACCCTGTCCTATTGATGTAGTAGTTTTTTATTGTCAATAAAATATTTCAATTTCAATTACTATAGGTGGGCGGTGGTTGTAATGGCCCCTGTCTCATCAACAGAAGTATTATATAAATGGGTTCTTTACATTTGTTTTATATTCAAATGCATCCCCTGTAACTTTCCACTGGCTATGAGTTGTCATGCCCAGATCACGTGAATGGTAGCTTCTTTGGGGTGCGGCTCATTTGACTATATGTCAGCACATGTGTCAGCTCGCATAAACCGGCGCCCACGGCTAGTCAGACTCATACTCTTCAATCGAACGGACTTTGATTACACGGTCTATTTACTAGCCGCCGTCCTCTCTCTTCACGCTCATAAATACTGGAAGTTACGGTTGATCTACACTCAGGAATTATACAAACAAAAATTTTTAATAAAAGCAGAAACTTCAATTGGGTTTCGTTACTAAAGCCCAATATAATATAAATGTACCAACCTGGTTACCTTTGAATTAACCAGCCGGTTCAGGGTTCTGTTCTTGCAAGTCCCTTGAATTGAAACCTTATTTCGGTGTAAAATCAAGGAAATTACATATCAGTAACATGGCAGGTCCCATGGACACCGATACATTGCTGTAGTTGTTCATTCTAATATCAAAGTACTATTTGCTTAGTCTCTCTCCATAAATCAGACATATCGTGAACGACATGATTAGGCATATTGTGAAACTCTGTACGAATGAAACTCCGTTACTACAACGACAGAATAGTGAAATATCAGTTTCAAGATCTGTCTCACTCTCAGTTACGATGTTCCAAAAAACTTCCATTTAATGTGTATTTCAGTGTTATTGAAATCACCATTCAGTGACTTGTTTACATATGCCCTGCTTCTACTCAGCACGATACATACATTAATATAACTTAATGGATTTCATTCTATAGTAAAGTGTCTAGTATACCATACAAGGACTACTCCCTCCCCCAATCCTACCCCCATCTATAACTGTTGCTGATATGGCGATCAGACGTACCAATTAATGGTGATGCATTGGGGATCACATCAAACCATTTTGCCCAACGTTTATCTCAAATTGTAGCGACGGAAAATCTAACAATAGTTTTTTGGGGACTGTACATAGTCTGTGACGCTCCCTAGTACTGTACATAAACTGTGACGTTCCCTAGTACTGTACATAGAGTGTGACGTTACTTAGTACTGTACATAGACTGTGATGTACCCTAGTACTGTACATAGACTGTGACGTTCCATAGTACTGTACAAAGACTGTGACGTTCCCTAGTACTACACATAGACTGTGACGTTCCCTAGTACTGTGCATAGACTGTGACGTTCCCTAGTACTGTACATAGAGTGTGACGTTCCCTAGTACTGTACATAGACTGTGACGTTCCCTAGTACTGTACATAGACTGTGACGATCCCCAGCACTGTACATAGACTGTGACCGCCCTAGTACTGTACATAGACTGTGATGTTCCCTAGTACTGTACATAGACCCTGACGTTCCCTAGTACTGTACATAGACTGTGATGTTCCCTAGTACTGTACATAGACTGTGAAGTTCCCTAGTACTGTATATAGACTGTGACCCCACGAGTACTGTACATAGACTGTGAAGTTCCCTAGTACTGTACATAGACCCTGACGTTTCCTAGTACTGTACATAGACTGTGACCCCCTACTATCGTACATAGACTGCGAAGTTCCCTAGTACTGTACATAGACCCTGACGTTCCCTAGTACTGTACATAGACTGTGACGTTCCCTAGTACTGTACATAGAGTGTGACGTTACTTAGTACTGTACATAGACTGAGTCGTACCCTAGTACTGTACATAGACCCTGACGTTCCCTAGTACTGTATATAGACTGTGACCCCACGAGTACTGTACATAGACTGTGAAGTTCCCTAGTACTGTACATAGACCCTGACGTTTCCTAGTACTGTACATAGACTGTGACCCCCTACTATCGTACATAGACTGCGAAGTTCCCTAGTACTGTACATAGACCCTGACGTTCCCTAGTACTGTACATAGACTGTGACGTTCCCTAGTACTGTACATAGAGTGTGACGTTACTTAGTACTGTACATAGACTGAGTCGTACCCTAGTACTGTACATTAGGGTGTGTCATAGGAGGGAAAATCAGCTAAAACTAATGGCCCATCACTTTTTTGGTAGATTTTAGTGTATATAAACAGAAAATAATTTCAGTTTCAATATTTTGCAACCTTTTGCTAGGTAAATTTTAGCGTGAAATTTATCGAAAATCTAACGTACAGTTGCATTAGTGCATTACAATTAAATAGTGAACATTGCTTTCTGACT
Source organism: Homarus americanus (assembly GCF_018991925.1). Lineage (NCBI taxonomy): Eukaryota > Metazoa > Arthropoda > Malacostraca > Decapoda > Nephropidae > Homarus > Homarus americanus. Next base: position 3,928,330 of record NW_024718273.1, on the reverse strand, counting down.
TCATTCTTTAACAACCCAACTAACAATATTTTTTTCTGTTTCAGATTCTGATGCATTTATAAGTTGATAATATTTGCGATGGCTGCTTGTTTCAGGACGAGGAACCAAAAATCCAGCCATCTCAGTCACTATCTTGGGTCTGGGAGAGAGCTCCTGAAGTCGGAGTTGCCTACATTGAGAGATGCTTTGAGATACGGTGTTTTAATCAGGCAGTGAAAAGAACCAAAGAACTTACACAAACAAAGACATTGCCAGTGATATGACCAAAGCTGTCTTGGCACAGTACACTCTGGCTAACGCTCAGTTCAAGCCTCCAGTCATAACAAGTCAGAAGAAGATTAGTGAGAGACTGCTAGCCAGTTGGGAAAAGGCAAGAGATATCTCTCTTGGGAGAGGAAAACTTGCAGTTAGGGACAGCTTTGCCAAGCAACTGGACCAGTTATTTGACATAATTACTTGCAAGTGCCCAATTGTTCTCTGTCCTGAGTTTGGATGCGATCGTGACTGTAAATCCGAGGCCCACATCTCCTGTATATGCAAGCGTGAACTGAAGATTCCTGTGTTCGAACTGGCATTTGTCAAAGCACAGAGAGAGAAGACTGGCAGTATAGGGGCTCTCATGATTTCTAGCCAAGATATTCCGGAGTCCAAGAGACAGGAGGGCCACAGAGAGACAGAAGAGGAGAAGAGTTGCCGAGGAAAAGAGGCTTGAGAAGGCCCAGGGTGAGGTAAAAAAGGCCGATGATTGAGTCAAGCTGATTCAGAGTTTAATGACTTCCCCATGGCTGATCCGAGTGCTGACCAGGAGAATGGTGACTTTGTCCCTAACCCAGAAAATAATGATCCCAAACCTTCCAGGCATAAGATTCGAAATAGGAAAGATATCCCGAGCATAGCTCTGGCCAGCATGCGACATCACACTGGTCTCAGAGAAACTGCAGAGATAGCAACAGCTGCCTGGGTTGACGGTGGTTTGATAACACCTGATGATGTTCACCTGGTGATAGATCATAACAAAGTAAGGAGAGCTCAGGAGAAACTTGTCAGTAACCTAGAAGAGGATTTGATAAGGGGATAAGAGAAAATGGAATCAATTGTTTGTTCTTTGATGGGAGAAGGGATGACACTAAAGTGTTCATGAAAGTTGGAGATTCTGACAAGTTGTTCCCTGCCATGGTGAAGGAGGAACACTACTCCTGCTGCAGTGAACCAGGAGGGAAGTATTTGTGGCATTTCACTCCAGAGAAAGATGACATCAGGAAACCAGCTGAGATAGTGGCAGATAACATTGTGAACTGGCTCAGAGAGAGGAACGTAGACCAGACCCTGCAGGCCATTGGAGGGGACAGCACCAACACGAACACAGGGTGGCAAGGGGGGGGTCATACAGTGGATAGAGCGGAAGATTGGGAGGAAGCTGGTCTGGATTGTTTGTGACCTCCACACCAACGAGTTGCCACTCAGACATCTGATCCAGGAGCTGGATGGCAAGACTCTTTCAAACAACAGATGGTCTGGTCCTCTTGGCAAGATGCTGGACTCTGCCACTGAGTTAGAAATAAATCCGAGCTTTGAAAAAATCACAGTTGGCCCTCCACTCGTTGAGCTTGCACATACTGTCATTGACGACCTGAGTACTGACCAGTACTATGGTTACATGATTTGCAGTGCCATCAAAACTGGGGTCATGCCTGATAGACTTGCTTACCTGCAGATAGGTCCAGTCTCACATTCTAGGTGGCTCACAACGGCTCTCAGGTTCTGCAGAATTTGGGTCGCTCATCATAAACTGAAAGGGAACCAGCTTCACAACCTGAGACTTATTGTCCAATTCATCGTGAGTGTCTACTTGCCAAATTGGTTCAACACCAAGGTCAAGTCATCGTTCTCCAAAGGTCCGAGGCATGTTCTCTTCCAGCTTGAGCTCCTGAGGAGTCAGCCAAGGAAGGTTGTTCAGATTGTGGAGCAGACTGTGAGGAGATCTTCCTGGTATGCTCATCCCGAGGCAGTTCTGCAGACAATGCTCTGCAGTAAGGATGAGGAGGAGAGAAGAGTGGCAGTCAAAAAGATTTTGGATATGAGACTTATGAGAGGATCTGGGCATGACGAATCAGTTGGTGACGATTCCTTCAGGGTCAGGAAGACTCCTGAAGTCAATCTAGGTGCCAAGACCCTCACAGCTCTCATAGATCTGGATAACATCCAGGCTGGCAGTGAGCCCCCTCTTACCTGCAGCCTCACCAATGTTCAAGTCAGAGCTTTCCTGGACAACCCCATGCATGTCCCTGCCTGGCCCTCGCACACCCAGAGTATAGAGCATTGTGTACAGCAAGTGAGCGAGGCCAGCAGTCACGTGTACAGCCAGGAGAGGAGGGAAGGCTACATCCGAGCTCAGGTGGTCCGCAGGGAGGTGATGAGTAGAAACAGAAGCAATAAAGACATGTTCTCTATGGTGTGCAGCAACACCGGGTCGTAGTAGTAAAACCGGTTTTTGTATTTGATGATTTTGTTTTCTAAAGGAATATTAAATTTAATAAATGTGTCAAGATCATTCGTTTCACTTTCTGGATCATTTTCATCCTAATAAATTAACCTGATACATTTACTTTACTTTAAATAAGCTATTTAGTGGTGTTGGTAAAAGGGTGGGAATACTGAATTTTCATAAGATTTCAAGTTAAAATTTACCTAGCAAAAAATGAAAACTTTTCAAATCTGAAGATATTACATGATTCTGTACATAGAACTACATCATTAATACCATGGGCCGATTTTTCAAACTCAAAAAAAAAAAATTCGCCTCCGTATGACACACCCTACTGTACATAGACTGTGACGTTCCATAGTACTGTACAAAAACTGTGACGTTCCCTAGTACTACACATAGACTGTGACGTTCCCTAGTACTGTACATAGACTGTGACGTTCCCTAGTACTGTACATAGACTGTGACGTTCCCTAGTACTGTACATAGACCCTGACGTTCCTTAGTACTGTACATAGACCCTGACGTTTCCTAGTACTGTACATAGACTGTGACGTTCCCTAGTACTGTACATAGACTGTGACGTTCCCCAGCACTGTACATAGACTGTGACGTTCCCCAGCACTGTACATAGACTGTGACCGCCCTAGTACCGTACATAGACTGTGATGTCCCCTAGTACTATATATAGACTGTGACCCCCCAAGTACCGCATATAGACTGCGAAGTTCCCTAGTACTGTACATAGACTGTGATGTTCCCTAGTACTATATATAGACTGTGACCCCCCCTAGTACCGTACATAGACTGCGAAGTTCCCTAGTACTGTACATAGACCCTGACGTTCCCTAGTACTGTACATAGAATGTGACGTTCCCTAGTACTGTACCTAGACTGTGACGTTCCCTAGTACTAAACATAAACTGTGATGCTCCCTAGTACTGAACATAAACTGTGACGTTCCTTAGTACTGAACATAGACTGTGACGCTCCCTAGTACTAAACATAAACTGTGACGTTCCTTAGTACCGTTCATAGATTGTGACGCTCCCTAGTACTGACCATAAATTGTGACGCTCCCTAGCACTGAACATAAACTGTGACGCTCCCTAGTACTGAACATAAACTGTGACGCTCCCGAGTACTGAACGTAAACTGTGACACTCCCTAGTACTGAACATAAACTGTGACGGTCCCTAGTACTGAACATAAATTGTGACGCTCCCTAGCACTGAACATAAACTGTGACGCTCCCTAGTACTGAATATAAACTGTGACTCTCCCTAGTACGGAACATACATTGTGACGCTCCCTAGTACTGAACATAAACTGTGACGCTCCCTAGGACTGAACATAAACTGTGACTCTCCCTAGTACTGAACATAAACTGTGACTCTCCTTAGTACTGAACATAAACTGTGACGCTCCCTAGTACTGAACATAAACTGTGACTCTCCCTAGTACTGAACATAAACTGTGACTCTCCCTAGTACTGAACATAAACTGTGACGCTCCCTAGTACCAGACATAAACTGTGACTCTCCTTAGTACTGAACTGCTGACGCTCCCTGAGTGCTGAACATAAACTGTGACTCTCCCTAGTACTGAACACAAACTGCTTGACCTAGTACTAAACATAAGCGTGACGCTCCTAGTACTGAACATAAACTATGACGTTCCTTAGTATGAATATAGACTGACGCTCCCTAGTACTAAACATAAACTGCGGCGCTCCCTAGTACTGGTATAAATTGTGACGCTCCTTAGCACTGAACATAAGCACCTTGTGCTCCCTAGTACTGAACATAAACCATAACGCTCCTAATTACTGAACGCAAACTGTGACGCTCCCTGGTACAGGCACACTGATTGTGACGCTCCTTGGCACTGAACATAACTGTGACGCTCCTAGTACTGAACATAAGCCATGTAACGCTCCCTAGTACTAAACGCAAACTATGACGTTCCTTAGTACTGAACATAGACTGTGACGCTCCCTAGTACTAAACATAAACTGTGACGCTCCCTAGTACTGAACATAAATTGTGACGCTCCTTAGCACTGAACATAAACTGTGACGCTCCCTAGTACTGAACATAAACCGTAACGCTCCCTAGTACTGAACATAAACTGTGACGCTCCCTAGTACTGAACATAAATTGTGACGCTCCTTAGCACTGAACATAAACTGTGACGCTCCCTAGTACTGAACATAAACCGTAACGCTCCCTAGTACTAAACATAAACTATGACGTTCCTTAGTACTGAACATAGACTGTGACGCTCCCTAGTACTGAACATAAACTATGACGCTCCTTAGCACTGAACATAAACTGTGACGCTCCCTAGTACTGAACATAAACTGGCGTTTGTAGTACCGTTCATGAATTGCGACGCTCCTAGTACTGAACATAAATTGTGACGCTCCTAGTACTGACCATAAATTGTGACGCTCCTTAGTACCGTTCATAGATTGCGACGCTCCTAGTACTGAACATAAATTGTGACGCTCCCTAGTGCAATACAATTGGCCCATCACTGACATAAACTGTGCTCCCTAGTACTGAACATAAACCGTAACGCTCCTAGTACTGCATATATTGTGACGCTCTAGTACTGAACATAAACCGTAACGCTCCCTAGTACTGAACGTAAACTGTGACGCTCCCTAGTACTGAACAAACTGTGACGGTCCCTAGTACTAAACATAAACTGTGACGCTCCTAGCACTGAACATAAACTGTGACGCTCCTTAGTACTGAACATAAATTGAGACGTTCCTTAGTATGGACATAGACTGCAACGCTCCTAGTACTAAACATAAACTAACGTCCTTAGTAAAGTTCATAGATTGTGACGTCCCTAGTACTGAATATAAATGCGACGCGCCCTACACTGAACATAAACTGTGACGCTCCTAGTACTGAACATAAACTGTGACGGTCCCTAGTACTGAACATAAACTGTGACGCTCACTAGCACTGAACATAAACTGACGCTCCTTAGTATTGAACATAAACTGTGACTCTCCCTAGTACGGAACATAAATTGCGCTCCCTAGTACTGAACATAAATTTTGACTCTCCCTTGTACTGAACATAAACACAGCTCCCTAGTACTGACACATGTGACTTTCCCAAGTACTGAACATAAACTGTGACGCTCCTAGTACTGAACATAAACTGGCTCTCCCTCGTACTGAACATAAACTGTGACGCTCCCTAGTACTGAATATAAACTGTGACTCTCCTAGTACTGAACATAAACTGAGATCCCTAGTACTGAACATAAACTATGACCCTAACTAGTACTGAATAAACCGTGACTCTCCTAGTACTGAACTTAAACTAGACTCTCCTAGTACCTGAACATAAACTGTGCTCCTAGTACTGAACATAAACTGTGACTCCTAGTACTGAACATAAACTGTGACGCTAACTAGTACTGAAATAAACGTGACTCCCCTAGTACTGAATATAAATTGTGAACTTTCCAGACTAAGGCACAAAACCTAGTACTGAACATAAACTGTGACTCTCCCTAGTACTGAACATAAACTGTGACTCTCCTTAGCTACTGTAAACGCAACGCTCTAGTGCTGAACATAAACTGTGACTCTCCCTAGTACTGAACACAAACTGTGACGCTCCTAGTACTAAACATAAACTGACGCTCCTAACTGAACATAAACTGGTTAGTACTGAACATAGACTGTGACGCTCCCTAGTACTAAACATAAAACTGTGGCTCCCTAGTACTGAACATAAATTGTGGCTCTTAGCACTGAACATAAACTGTGGCTCCTAATACTGAACATAAACCGTAACGCTGTACTGAACATAAACTGACGCTCCCTAGTACTGAACATAAATTGTGACTCCATAGCACTGAACATAAACTGTGACGCTCCTAGTACTGAACATACTGTAACTCCCTAGTACTAAACATAAACTATTTCCTTAGTACTGAACATAAACTGTGACGCTCCTAGTACTGAACATAAACTATGACGTTCCTTAGTACTGAACATAGACTGTGACCTCCCTAGTACTGAACATAAACTGTGACGCTCCTAGCTGAACATAAATGCATGGCATACACAGAATACAAACTGTGCGCTCCCTAGTACTGAACATAAGTGCAGACTCCTTAGCACTGAACATAAACTGCTGACGCTCCCTAGTACTGAACATAAACCGTAACGCTCCTAGTACTAAACATAAACTATGACGTTCCTTAGTACTGAACAAACTGTGACGCTCCCTAGTACTGAACATAAACTGTGAGCACCATAACATAAATATGACTCCCTAGTACTGAACATAAACCTGAAACCTCCTTAGTACTAAACATAAACTATGACGTTCCTTAGTACTGAACATAGACTGTGACGCTCCTAGTACTGATCATAAACTATAACGTTCTTAGTACGTTCTAGATTGCGACCTCTAGTACTGAACATAAATTGTGACGCTCCTAATGCACCTGAATTCCTGTGACGCTCCTAGCACTGAACATAAACTGTGACGCTCCCTTGTAGACATAAACTAACCGACTCCCTAGTGCTGAACATAAACTGTGACGCTCCCTAGTACTGAACATAAACCTGTGCTCTAGTACTGAACGTAAACACGCTCCTAGTACTGAACATAAACTGTGACGGTCCTAGTACTAAACATAAACTGTGACGCTCCCTAGCACTGAACATAAACTGTGACGCTCCCTAGTACTGAACATAAATTCGTGACGTTCTTAGTACTGAACATAACTTGACGCTCCTAGTATAAACATAAACTATGACGTTCCTTAGTACCGTTCATAGTTGAGCTCTAGTACAGATATAAATTGTGGCGCCCTACCACTGAACATAAACTGTGACTCCTAGTACTGAACTACTGACGGTCCCAGTACTGAACATAAACTGTGACGCTCACTAGCACTGAACATAAACTTTGGCTCCTTAGTTTGAACATAAACTGTGACTCTCCTAGTCTGGAACATAAATTGGCAGCTCCTAGTACTGAACATAAATTTTGACTCTCCTTGCTGAACATAAACTACTCTCCTAGTACTGAACATAAACTGTGACTTTCCCAGTACTGAACATAAACTGTGACGCTCTCCATACTGAACATAAACTGTGACTCTCCCTCGTACTGAACATAAACTGTGCTCCTAGTACTGAATATAAACTGTGACTCTCCTAGTACTGAACATAAACTGGACTCCTAGTACTGAACATAAACCCGCTATAGTACTGAAAAACCGTGACATCTCCTAGTACTGAACAAACTATGACCCCCCTAGTACTGAACATAAACTGTGACGCTCCTAGTACTGAACATAAACTGCGACCCTAGTACTGAACATAAACTGTGACGCTAACTAGTACTGAAATAAACTGTGACTCTCCCTAGTACTAAATAAAAGGTGACTTTCCTAGTACAGACACCTGGACGCTCCTAGTACTGAACATAAACTGAGCTCTCCTAGTACTGAACATAAACTGTGACTCTCCTAGAACTGAATATAAGACTCTCCTAGTACTGAACATAAACTGTGACGCTCCTAGTACTGAACATAAACTGTGACTCCTAGTACTGAACATAAACTGTGCTCCCTAGTACTAAACATAAAATGTGACTCTCCTAATACTAACATATAGCTCTCCTAGTACTGAACATAAACTGCCCAGCACTCCCAAACTTGATCTCCTAAGCACTGAACATAAACAGTGACTCTCCTAACGAACAGACTCACAACAGAAAAAACAGTCTCCTAGACATAAACATGACCTCACAATCTTCAACATAAAACATCTCTGGACATAACTGTGACTCTCTAGCATAGGCTGAGCACAGACATGAGCTCTCCTGGACATAAACTGTAACTCTCCTGAGCACTGAACAAAGGCACTGAACAGACTATGATCTCCTAGCACTGAACATAAACTGTGACTCTCCTAATACTGAACATAAATTGTGAAAGAGGTGAATAGTGGAACAAAATCACCCAACAAATCTGGGTACGGTATGTATTAGACAGCAAAACTCTTCACTTATTGCTGAAATAAAGAAACACGAGAATAATAAGTTTAGAAAGGAAATATAATTTTCATCAACCTCCCCTGACCCTGATATTTTAGCTTCCGATATTTTCCCAAAATTACCCAAAACAATAATTAAAATAATTTCATTAAAATCTCTCTCCTCTCTCTCCTCTCTCTCTCTCTCTCTCTGGGGGTAGTGGAAGCAGGATGGGAGAGAAGTGGAGGTAGGAGTGGAGGAAATGATAATGGGAGGTAGTGTGGGAGGTAGTGATAATGGGAGGTAGTGGGAGGTATAATGCAGTGATAATGGGAGGTAGTAGAAATTGGGAGAGTGGTAATGAGGAGGTAAAGTGATGATGGGAGGTGAGTGATGATGGGAGTAGTGATAAAGGAGGTGTGATGATGAGGAGTAGTGATAATAGAGAGTGATAATGGGAGTAGTGATAATGGAGGTAGTGAGGGGTGGGACACAAGTAATGTGGAAGTGATGAGGGTGGAGTAGTGATAAGAGGTGGTGATGATGGGTGATAATGGGAGGTAGTGATAAGGGAGGTAGTGATAATGGGAGTAATGATAATGGGAGTAGTGATAATGGGAAGTGGGGGTGGGAGCAGTGATGTGGAAGTGGTGGGGTGGGGAGGTAAGTGTGAGAGAGTGAAAATATGGGAGGTAGTGATAATGGGAGGTAGTGATAAGGGAGGTAGTGATGGGAGTGGTGATGATGGAGAGTGAGTGATAATGGGAGTGGTGAGGTGGGAGGTAGTAAAATGGGAGTGAAGTGATAATGGGAGGCAGTGATAATGGGAGGTAGTGAGGGTGGGAGTAGAGGAGTTAGGGGATGGTGATAATGGAGGTAGTGATAAGGAGGTAGTGATAATGGAGGTAGTGATAATGGGAAGTAGTGAGGGTGGGAGGTAGTGATAATGGGAGGTGAAAGACAATAGGAGGTAGTGATAATGGGAGGTAGTGATAATGAGGTAGTGAAAATAGTAGGTGGTGATAATGGAGGTAGTGATAATGGGAGGTAGTGATAATGGGAGGTAGTGAAAATAGGGTAGGTGGTGATAATGGGAGGTAGTGATAATGGAGGTAGTGATAATGGGAGGTAGTGATACAGGGAGAAAGTGATAATGGGAGTAGTGATAATGGGAGGTAGTGAGGGGTGGAGGTAGGAGGGGTGGGGGTAGTGATAAGGAGGTAGTGATAATGGAGGTAGTGATAATGGAGGTAGTGATAATGGAGGTAGTGATAATGGGAGGTAGGGAAAATTGTAGGTGGTGATAATGGGAGGTAGTGATAATGGAGGTAGTGAAAATTGTAGGTGGTGATAATGGGAGGTAGTGATAATGGGAGGTAGTGATAATGGAGGTAGTGATAATGGAGGTAGTGACAATGGGAGGTAGTGATAATGGGAGGTAGTGATAATGGAGGTAGTGAAATTGTAGGTGGTGATAATGGGAGGTAGTGATAATGGGAGGTAGTGAAATGGAAGGTAGTGACAATAGGAAGTAGTGATAATGGGAGGTAGTGATAATGGAGGAAAGGATAATGGGAGGTAGAAAAATAGTAGGTGGTGATAATGGGAGGTAGTGATAATGGAGGTAGTGAGTGGTGGGGGTAGTGATGATAAAGGTGGTAGTGATAATGGGAGGTAGAGATAATGGAGGTAGTGACAATGAGTGTAGTGAAAACGGAGGTAGTGATAATGGGAGGTAGTGATAATGAGTGAAGTGAAAATAGTAGGTGGTGATAATGGGAGGCAGTGATAATGGGAGGTAGTGATAATGGGAGGTAGTGGGCGGTGGGGGGTAGTGATAAAGGGGTAGAAGTGATAATGGGAGGTAGAGATAATGGGAGGTAGTGACAATGGGGAGGTAGTGATAATGGAGGTAGTGATAATGGGAGGTAGTGAAAATTGTAGATGGTGATAATGGGAGGTAGTGATAATGGAGGTAGTGATAATGGGAGAAAGACAATGGGAGGAGGTAGTGATAATGGGAGGTAGTGATAATGGAGGTAGTGATAATGGGAGGTAGTGATAATGGAGGTAGTGATAATGGGAGGTAGTGATAATGGGAGGTAGTGATAATGGGAGGTAGTGATAATAGGAGGTCGTGAAAATAGTAGGGGTGATAATGGGAGATAGTGATAATGGGAGGTAGTGATAATGGGAGGTAGTGATAATAGGAGGTAGTGATAATGTGAGGTAATGATAATGGGAGGTTGTGATAATGGGATGTAGTGATAATGGAGCTAGTGAAAATAGTAGGTGGTGATAATGGGGGGTAGTGATAATGGGAGGTAGTGATAATGGGATGTAGTGATAATGGGAGGTAGTGAAAATAGTATGTGGTGATCATGGGGGGTAGTGATAATGGGAGGTAGTGATAATGGGAGGTAGTGATAATAGGAGGTAGTGATAATGGGAAGTAGTGATAATGGAAGGTAGTGATAATGGGAGGTAGTGAAAATAGTAGGTGGTGATAATGGGAGGTAGTGATAATGGGAGGTAGTGATAATGGGAGGTAGTGAAAATAGTGGAGGTGGTGATAATGGGAGGTAGTGAAATAGTAGGTGGTGATAATGGGGGTAGTGATAATGGGAGGTAGTGACAATGGGAGGTAGTGATAATGGGAGAAATATGTATAGGAGGTAGTGATAATAGGAGGTAGTGATAATGGGAAGTAAAGATAATGGAAGGTAGTGATAATGAGAGGTAGAAAATAGTAGGTGGTGATAATGGGTGGTAGTAATAATGGGAGGTAGTGATAATGGGTGGTAGTGATAATAGGAGGTAGTGATAAAGGGAGGTAGTGATAATGGGAGGTAGTGAGGGATGGGAGGTAGTGAGGGGTGGGGGGTAGTGATAAAGGGTGGAAGTGATAATGGGTAGGATAATGGAGGTAGTGAAATGGGAGGTAGTGATAATGGAGGTAGTGATAATGGGAGGTAGTGAATGTAGTAGGTGTGGTGATATGGGAGGTAGTGATAATGGGAGGTAGTGATAATGGGAGGTAGTGATAATGGGAGGTAGTGATAATGGGAGGTAGTGATAATGGAGGTAGTGAATGTAGTAGGTGGTGATAATGGAGGTAGTGATAATGGAGGTGGTAATGGAGGTAGTGAAAATATAGTGGGTGATAATGGGAGGTAGTGATAATGGGAGGTAGTGAAATAGTAGGTGGTGATAATGGGAGGTAGTGATATGGGAGGTAGTGATAATGGGAGGTAGTGAAAATAGTAGGTGGTGATAATGGGAGGTAGTGATAATGGAGGTAGTGATAATGGGAGGTAGTGAAAATAGTAGGTGGTGATAATGGGAGGTAGTGATAATGGGAGGTAGTGATAATGGGAGGTGACAAGAGGAGGTAGTGATAATGGAGGTAGTGATAAATAGGAGGTAGTGATAATGGGGAGGTAGTGATAATGGAGGAGGAGTGAGGGTGGAGGTAGTGAGGGGGGGGGTAGTGATAAAAGGTAGTGATAATGGGAGGTAGTGATAATGGGAGGTAGTGATAATGGGAGGTAGTGATAATGGGAGGTAGTGATAATGGGAGGTGATAATGGGATGAGAAAATGTAGGTGGTGATAATGGGAGGTAGTGATAATGGGATGTAGTGATAATGGGAGGTAGTGAAATAGTAGGTGGTGATAATGGGAGGTAGTGATAATGGGAGGTAGTGATAATAGGAGTGTAGTGATAATGGGAAGTAGTGATAATGGAAGGTAGTGATAATGGGAGGTAGAAAATAGTAGGTGGTGATATGGGAGGTAGTGATAATGGGAGGTAGTGATGGGTGGGAGGTAGTGAGGGGTGGGGTAGTGATAAAGGGTGGTAGTGATAAGGGGAGGTAGTGATAATGGGAGAAGATAATTGAAGTAGTGACAATAGGAGGTAGTGATAATGGGAGGCAGTGATAATGGGAGGTAGTGATAATGGGAGGTAGTGATAATGGAGGTAGTGATAATGGGAAGTAGTGACAATAGGAGGTAGTGATAATGGGAGGTAGTGATAATGGAGGTAGTGATAATGGGAGGTATGATAATGGGAGGGTGATAATTGGAAGTAGTGACAATAGGAGGTAGGATAATGGAGGTAGTGATAATGGGAGGTAGTGATAATAGTAGGTGGTGATAATGGAGGAGTGGATGGGGAGGGGAGGATAATGGGGAGGTGATAATGGGAGGTAGTGATAATAGGAAGCAGTGATAATGAGGTAGTGATAATAGGAGGTAGTGATAATGGGAGGCAGTGATAATGGGAGGTAGTGAGGTGGGAGGTAGTGGAGGGTGGGGAGATAAAGGTGGTGTGATAATGGGAGGTAGTGATAATGGAGGTAGTGAAAATTGTAGGTGGTGATAATGGAGTAGAAAGTGATAAAGGATGGAAGTGATAATGGAGGTAGTGATAATGGGAGGTAGTGACATGAGTGTAGTATAATGGGAGGTAGTGATAATGGAGGTAGTGAAATTGAGGTGGTGATAATGGGAGGTAGTGATAATGGGAGGTAGTGATAATGGAAGGTAGTGACATTAGAGGTAGTGATAATGGGAGGTAGTGATAATGGAGGTAGTGATAATGGGAGGTAGAGAAAATAGTAGGTAGATATGGGAGGTAGTGATAATGGGAGGAAGTATAATGGGAGGTAGAGAAAAGTAGGTAGATAATGGGAGGTAGTGATAAAAGGAGGTAGTGATAATAGGACATAGTGATAATGGAGGTAGTGATAATGGGAGGTAGTGGAGGGGTAGGAGGTAGGAGCGGGGGGGGAAGTATAAAGGTGGTGGTGTGATAATGGGAGGTAGAGATAATGGGAGGTAGTGACAATGGGAGGTAGTGTGATAGGGAGGTAGTGATAATGGGAGGTAGTGATAATGGGGAAGTAGTGATAATGGGAGGTAGTGATAATGGGAGGTAGAAAATAGTAGGTGGTGATAATGGTAGTGATAATGGGAGGTAGTGATAATGGGAGGTAGTGATAATAGGAGGTAGTGATAAGGAGGTAGTAATGGAGGTAGTGAGGATGGAGGTAGTGAGGGTAAAGATAAAGGGTGGTAGTGATAATGGGAGGTAGTGATAATGGGAGGTAGTGAAATGTAGAGGTAGTGATAATGGGAGGTAGTGATAATGGAGGTAGTGAATGTAGTAGGTAGATAATGGGATAGGAAAGATAATGGAGGTAGTGATAATGGGAGGTAGTGGATAATGGGAGGTAGTGATAATGGGAGGTAGTGAATGTAGTAGGTGGTGATAATGGAGGTAGTGATAATGGAGGTAGTGATAATGGGAGGTAGTGAAAATAGTAGGTGGTGATAATGGGAGAGGTAGTGATAATGGGAGGAAAGAAAATAGTAGGTGGTGATAATGGGAGGTAGTGATAATGGAGGTAGTGATAATGGGAGGTAGTGAAAATAGGTAGGTGGTGATAATGGGAGGTAGTGATAATGGGAGGTAGTGATAATGGAGGTAGTGAAAATAGTAGGTGGTGGATAATGGGAGGTAGTGATAATGGGAGGTAGTGATAATGGAGGTAGTGATAAGAGGAGGTAGGATAATGGGAGGTAGTGATAAATAGGAGGTAGTGATAATGGAGGTAGTGATAATGGAGGTAGTGAGGTGGGAGGCAGTGAGGGGTGGGGGTAGTGATAAAAGGTGGTAGTGATAATGGAGGTAGTGATAATGGGAGGTAGTGATAATGGAGTAGTGATAATGGGAGGTAGTGATAATGGAGGTAGTGATAATGGGAGGTAGAGGAAAATGGAGGTGGTGATAATGGAGGTAGTGATAATGGGATGTGATAATGGGAGGTAGTGAAAATAGTAGGTGGTGATATGGGGTAGTGATAATGGGAGGTAGTGACAATAGGAGGTAGTGATAATGGGAGGTAGTGATAATGGAGGTAGTGATAATGGGAGGTAGTGAAAGTAGGTGGTGATAATGGGAGGTAGTGATAATGGGAGGTAGTGATGGTGGGAGGTAAAGGAGGGGTGGGGGTAGTGATAAAGGGTGGTAGAGGATAATGGAGGTAGTGATAATGGGAGGTAAAGATAATTGGAAGTAGTGACAATAGGAGGTAGGTGATAATGGGAGGTAGTGATAATGGGAGGTAGTGATAATGGGAGGTAGTGATAATTGGAAGTAGTGACAATAGGAGGTAGTGATAATGGGAGGTAGTGATAATGGGAGGTAGTGATAATGGGAGGTAGTGATAATGGGAGGTAGTGATAATGGAAGTAGTGACAATAGGAGGTAGTGATAATGGGAGGTAGTGATAATGGGAGGTAGTGATAATAGTAGGTGGTGATAATGGGAGGTAGTGATAATGGGAGGTAGTGATAATGGGAGGTAGTGATAATGGGAGGTAGTGATAATAGGAAGTGATAATGGGAGGTAGTGATAATAGGAGGTGATAATGGAGGTAGTGATAATGGGAGGTGAGGGGGTGGGAGGTAGTGAGGGGTGAAGTGGGTAGTGATAAAAGGTGGTAGTGATAATGGAGGTAGTGATAATGGGAGGTAGTGAAAATTGTAGGTAAGATAATGGAGGTAGTGATAAAGGATGGAAGTGATAATAGGAGGTAGTGATAATGGGAGCAGTGACAATGGGAGGTAGTGATAATGGAGGTAGTGATAATGGGAGGTAGTGAAAATTGTAGGTGGTGATAATGGGAGGTAGTGATAATGGGAGGTAGTGATAATGGAAGGTAGTGACAATAGGAGGTAGTGATAATGGAGGTAGTGATAATGGGAGGTAGTGATAATGGGAGGTAGTGAAAATAGTAGGTGGTGATAATGGGAGAGAAAGATAATGGGGAGTAAGTGATAATGGGAGGTAGAGTAGTGAGGTGGTGATAATGGGAGGAAGTGATAAGGGAGGTAGTGATAATAGGACATAGTGATAATGGGAGGTAGGATAATGGGAGGTAGTGAGGGTAGGAGGTAGTGAGTCAGGGGGTAGTGATAAAGGGGTGGTAGTGATAATGGGAGGTAGAGATATGGGAGGTAGTGTAATGGGAGGTAGTGATAATGGGAGTTGTGATAATGGGAGGTGTGAAAATAGAGATGGTGATAATGGGAGGTAGTGATAATGGTAGTGATAATAGGAGGTAGTGATAATGGGAGGTAGTGATAATGGGGGAAGATAATGGGAGGTAGTGATAATGGGAGGTAGTGATAATGGGAGGTAGTGAGGGATGGAGGTAGTGAGGGTGGGGTAGTGATAATGGAGGTAGTGATAATGGGAGGTAGTGAAAATTGTAGGTGGTGATAATGAGGTAGTGATAATGGGAGGTAGTGATAATGGAGGTAGTGACAATGGGAGGTAGTGATAGGAGGTAGTGATAATGGGAGGTAGTGATAATGGGAGGTAGTGATAATGGGAGGTAGTGAAAATAGTAGGTGGTGATAATGGAGGTAGTGATAATGGGAGGTAGTGATAATGGAGGTAGAAAATAGTAGGTAGTGATAATGGGAGGTAGTGATAATGGAGGTAGTGATAATGGGAGGTAGTGATAATGGGAGGTAGTGATAATGGAGGTAGTGGATAATATAGGAGGTAGTGATAATGGGAGGGTGTGATAATGGGAGGTAGTGATAATGGGAGGTAGTGATAATGGGAGGTAGAATGGGAGGTAGTGAAAGTAGTAGGTGGTGATAATGGAGGTAGTGATAGTGAGTGTAGTGATAATGGGAGGTAGTGAAATAGGTAGGTGGTGATAATGGGAGGTAGTGAAAACAGTAGGTGGTAGCACACGTAACCGAAACCAGCTAATACCA
>NW_024718273.1:3906539-3911920 GCF_018991925.1 Homarus americanus | reverse complement strand
GGGAAGTGGCAGTGTGGTTAGAAGCGTGATGTAGAGAGAGCTGGTTGGTGAGGGTGCTCAGAGGAGGACAGCTTGTGGGTCGCCATGCTCGCCGGCGGGAGCGACGGCCGCCAGGCAGCGGCAGAGGAGGTGGTGTAGCTTGCTGTGGCTGTAGCTAGAAGAAGAGAGAGCTGGTTGGTGAGGATGCTCAGAGGAGGACCAGCTTGTGGGTCGCCATGCTCTCCGGCGGGAGCGAGGACCGCCAGGCAGGCGGAGGAGGAGGAGGTGATGCTGGCTGGTTGGTGTAGGTAGAAAGAGACAGGTCACCACGAGGTCAGGTCTTTTATAGCGGAGGTAGGCGTGGGTAGATAGTTGACCCCCGCTCCGTGGGCGGCGCTGGTTGACCTAGACCACGAGGCACACACTGTGGAATTCGCGGGGTCGGCTACTCAGCGACAAACAGCGTTTGTAGGGGAGAAATCCACTACAATACTCCATCCTGCTAAGTGCATCTTAGGAACCTCTGCCATCGATTTCCTCGGTCACAGAATCTCGCCCAGTGGCATACAACCCCTACCACAGAAGATAACTGCGATTAGGGAGTTCCTCAAACCTGAAACGGCGAAGGAACTCCGAGAATTCCTGGGTTTAGTCAACTACTACTACTGCTTCATTGACAAAGCTGCCACCGTCCTGCCTCAGACGCCGCCCCCGGCCCAGCAGTACATCCTGCCGCTCCTCCCGACGCGGCTCATGCGCCTGAGTGCGGACCCACACACCCCTCTTTTCTCTCTCAGGTACCCCCCTGCTACTGTCCTGCACCCTGCTGCTGTCGTGGACCCAGCTGCTGTCACGAGCCCTCATCCGCTTCTGCTGACGCAGCCCCTGCTCCTGATCCAGGCCCATACACCCCAGCAGGAACATCTGAGGACTCTGTACCTGTCGCGAGGAAAACACAACATTCATCACCTCCACAACCCTCTTTCTCCCTCTCTTCTCCCACAGATCTTGTGTGTCTAGACAGTTGCCTCCACTAGCGTCCGGCTCATCCACGCCATCGCCGTTTTGGCTCACATGTGACATGCACCGCCCGTTTTGCCTCACATGTGCCATGCATCCCTGCAGACAACAAGTCTCCTACACCGCCTGGAGGGAAGGAGGGAGTATTGTAGTGGATTTCTCCCCTACAAACGCTGTTTGTCGCTGAGTAGCCGACCCTGCGAATTCCACAGTGTATGCCTCATGGTCTAGGTCAACCAGCGCCGCCCACGGAGCGGGGGTCAACTATCTACCCACGCCTACCTCCGCTATAAAAGACCTGACCTCGTGGTGACCTCTCTCTTCTTCTAGCTACAGCTGCAGCAAGCAACACCTCCTCCTCCACCACTGCCTGGCGGCCCTCGCTCCCGCCGGCGAGCATGGCGACCCACAAGCTGTCCTCCTCTGAGCATCCTCACCAACCAGCTCTCTCTACATCACGCTTGTAACCACGCTGCCACTTCCCAGCACCAAGTTGCATTGTACATCCAATACAACATGTATACAGAGAGCACATTGTGAGTTTCCTTTCTCCATCCCATCCTGAGTGTGAACCCAAACATCCCATACCCCACAGTGTTACTCTGTATGATAACCTGAGGTGCTATATTCCATACAGATGGAGCAGTCTGACGTGTTAAGTGTTATTGTAAGAAGGGATGACCGAGGTAAGGACGTCACTGATTGTTATGCAATAAATATGTGGATGACACGCAATTAATGTAAGACGTCTGTTGTCGAGCAGGGTAACGAAAATCATCGTTGTTCTTCTGAGGAAGGCCAACTCACTTGTATTTTAACGGAATGCAGTATGTTTTATAAGGAATAAATTAGTTAAGACATGTTATGGTTTCACCCTTCTTTCCCCTCATCGATTTGGTCAATGAAAAACCCAACCCAATGCTTAGTCCACTCCGCCCGCTACCTAACGAGCTACTGCCCAGAGGGGGTCTGGTGGCAGCAACCCTTAGAAATTAAGATTAGAGTTAAGTTATCCCCTTAGACTTAGTGTCCCCAGAATCTGGCAGTATACTATATTATTATTATTACACTTATTATTATTACTGTTATTGTTATTATTATTATTATTATTATTATTATTATTATTATTATTATTATTATTATTATTATTATTATTATTATTATTATTATTATTATTATTATTATTATTATTATTATTATTTTCAATGTATATTTTTTATAAATTTTATTTACTATAAATTATTATTATTATTATTATTATTATTATTATTATTATTATTATTATTATTATTATTATTATTATTATTATTATTATATTTTTACCCCCCAGGCCCCGATATGGGTCAGTGACCTGTGCCCGGGTGCGCTAATCCCCGTTAAAATGTACGATGGCAAACTGGAATTTTGACTTATAATCACAAAACAAAAATATCACTGCCAATATCAACACAATAGTGAAAATTGTTAACTTGGGTATAATAAATCCCGTAATAACATGGCAGAAATAATCTTCGCCTATATCGTGTTTAAGAACAGTGCACCTTCTTAGCAATGTACAACTTTTGTTACTATAAATAATCATACTGGATGAATGAGTGTGTGGTGCTTGGGACTCTTCCACGAAACATTCACCTTTGCAGAGAGCAATGGTACTGAGTTGTGAAGGGTTCTACAACGAAATAGCTTTAGATTCACAAAACAATAAAAATCACTACCAAAATAAAATGGATATAATAAATCCCGCCTATTTCATGTTTAAGAACGCACTTTCTTAGCAATGTACAACTTTTGCTCAATAATCACACTGGATGAATGAGTGTGTGGTGCTTGGGACTATGGGGTTATGAGTTTCTCCTCCATCCTGTGTGAGTGCGAATCTCCGGGGGCACCATTTGTGGGGTTATGAGATATTGGCTCACACTCAGGATGGGTTGGAGAAAAGAAACTCACAATGTGCTCTCTGTATACATATTGTATTGTATGTACAATGCAGCTTGGTGCTGGGGGGTGGCAGCGTGAGTCCAAGCATGGTGTAGAGAGAGCTGGTTGGTGAGGGGTGCTCAGAGGAGGACAGGCAGCGTGTGGGACGCCATAGTCGCTGGCGAGAGGGGGAGCCGCCAGGCAGGAGCGGAGGAGGAGGTGTTGCTTGCTGGTGGCTGTAGGAAAAAAAAGGGTAGGTTGTGAGGGTGCGGATTCCCTCTTTATCTACACCACCCTCATCTTACTTACTTCTCTTAGTCTTACTCTTACTCAGTTCCGTCACCTATTCTTTTGGTAGCATGGACATTCTTTTGGTAGCATGGACATTCTTTTGGTAGCATGGTCATTCTTTTGGTAGCATGGTCGAGGGTCTAGGCACATGGGTATGGTAATTCTGGTATCAAGCCACTTGGATGGAAATAAAGGTAAAATACTGTGGGAGAAAGGAATACACCTAAAGTACTCTAAAAACAAGTTTATTAATATGCAATCAATGGGGAAAGATATTGTATTAATCATATAACTACCAGGCTCAACTCCTGGGCTTATTGCAGACTCAGTTCCTACATTCTTACTCTTACTCACAACATTATTGGTGTTACATTACCTGGCATAATAGGACCAGTTCCTTGGCCCTACTCACAATACATAGTATATGGCACTCATTGTAGATTATTTTACTCCACATATACGTTAATACTGACACTAGCATATACAGGGGTCCACTACCCAACATGGGATAATTATTTCCATCTAATTATCCCTAACATACATGTCACAACCCTCTCTGTGGACATGCACTTCCAAGGAGCAACCCAGGGTAGAACACTAGGGCTCACAACTGTTGTTATTGTGGGGTAGCCAGACACATGGCGGGTCTGGGGTCTGGCCCAACGAAGCCGTGGGGCATATTAATCAGGCCGCATCGGTGCCATCGTTTCGTATATGATCCCTGTTGGTCATCTACTACATCCGAGGCTGTTGTTGAATGGTTGCAAGAATCACAATGGGATCTGGAGAAACATTGAAGCAGCGTCAGGGAACATGACAACACAAACAACTCTCTTGTCTAGATGACAGACGTATTTACGTTATATTACTTCTACACTGGGTGAATGAAAATTCAACTGTTAAATCATGAACACTGGTGAACACTGATATTTACTACAATTGACTGAATTAACTGAATGGCTACACAAAACATACCTGGAGAAACATTGAAGCAGCGTCAGGGAACACTCTCCCTGGCTCGTCTTGGGGTATATATACCCCTGAATTGCCAGTGATCGCTACTCACGCAATGACAATAATTACAAACAAACTAACTGTTACTCATTCAAAGATGACCGTCAGTTGACAAAGGTCTGGCGAATTACTTGAGTTGATTTACACAGACTAATTCAAGATTGAGCTTCCCAGGAGAAAGTGGAATAACAACTCAATGACAACTGTCTTCACAAAGGCGGGACTCTGGGAGGGAACACAAGTGTAGCGTGTATGAGGGAAAAACACGTCTTCTCAGGGGTCGCTAACTCACTCATGTTTTGCGGGCGTGGAGTTTAATAAGAATCATTAGTTAAATAGATCAGCAGTCAACGTGACCATGACAAGGTCACGGCGGGGTGAGGTCTTATATAGCGGGGGTAGGCGTGGGTTGATAGTTGACCTCCGCCTTGTAAGGCGGCGCTGGTTGCCGACCTAGACCACGAGGCGTAAGCTGGGGAATTCGAAGAGGGTCAGCTAGTCAGCGACAAACGGCAGTTGAAGTTGTAGGGCAGATATCCACTACAATATTCCCCCTTCCCTCCAGGCGGCGAAGGAGACTTGTTGTCTGCAGGGTTGCATCCCACATGTGAGACATAACAGGCGGTGCAGGAGACTTGTTGTCGGCAGGGTTGTATCCCACATGTGAGACATAACGGCGAGGGAGTGGATGAGCCGGCCGCTACGGGAGACAACTTTGTCTAGATACACAAGATCTGTGGGAGAAGCAGAGGGAGAAGGAGGGTTGTGTAGGTGAGGAATGTGGTGCTTCTCTCCCGGCAGGTACACAGTCCTTAGTAGCGCCTGGTGGGATGTGTGGGTCTGCATCAGGAGCAGGGGCTGCGTCAGGAGCAGGGGCCACGTTAGGAGCAGGGGCCGCGTCAGGAGCAGGGGCCACGTCAGGAGGAGGGTCCATGACAACAGGAGGGTGCAAGACAGCAACAGGGTCCACGACAGCAGCAGGGGGTACCTGAGAGAGAAAAGAGGGTGCCCAGAAATGTTGTGGGCGAGGTGGTGCTGCAGGTGGTAACTGCGGGTAGACTGGTGCAGGTGTAGTTTGTTGGGGGTGCTGCTGGGCCGGGGGCGGCGTCTGAGGCAGGACGGGTATGTTAGGGTCGGTAGGACGTGGTGCTTGGGGT
>NW_024718273.1:3864849-3906439 GCF_018991925.1 Homarus americanus | reverse complement strand
AATATTGCTGATGGATGGATTTTTCTGTCTTCTTGCTGCTAAGCCGCTGCTGATGTAACTGCAGTTAATCCCCTAATTAACCTGGTTGTTCACATATATTAGATATTGGGGTTTTAGTAACGAAGCCCAGTTAAGTTCCTTGTTTTATTATAAAAGGATTATGTCTATAATTCCTGAGTGTAGATCAACCGTAAGTGCCACTATTTATGAGTGAACAAGAAAGAGGACGGCGTTTATGTAAATATAAACGTAGATCACGTCCGTTCGATATTAGTTGATCTGAGTGACTGAGCAAGGAGCGTTGCTGGTGCTCGCTTACATAGATGCTGACATATGGGCTTGTCCCTCTTGGGAAAGCTACCCTCACGTGTTCAACTCATGTCTCACTCATAGACAGTGGAAAATTACAGGGTGGTGAATCTGAATATGTATTGACCCATTTATATAATATGTTCTGTTGATGAGACAGGGGCCCATTACATTGGCAGGAAAAGGAGCAGCTGCCTGTTTAGAGGAGCAAAGCTGCTCTAGAGTGTCTAACCTGCGGTGTAGGGGCTGTAGCTGTAGAGCCGATGAGAGCTGCCTCCGTGTGGATAAGCCAGTCTTCCATGTTGTGATTGAAGACTAGGAGAGTGATCAGTTTCTCCTCCATCCTGTGTGAGTGCAATTCTCCGGGGGTCATCATTTGTGGGGTTATGAGATATTGGTTCACACTCAGGATGGGATGGAGAAAGGAAACTCACAATGTGCTCTCTGTATACAGTATTACCCCACTTTACGCGGTTTCACTTTCGGCGATTTTTCATTTACGCTGTGCCTAGCCAGAACCGAACTTTCACTTTCCGCGGTGCATCTACTCATATACGCGGGAAGCGGCGCGGGCAGGATGCGCACAAGGTCGCCCAGTCATCAAAACATTACCGAGTTCTTCACCCGCCACCCACCACAGCCGGCCTAAGTCAGTGATAGTGATAGTGAGGATATGGACTTATATGGACTTTGAGGGGTTTGACAAAGAGGCCCTGCAAGTCTATGTGGTGGATAGTGATACAATTGATACACGTGATACAGGTGAGGGCCAATAATCTGCCCTCTGCCTTGGAACCAAACCCCCCATCCCTGTGTGCCCAGCCATCTTTTCTACTAATGTAAGTGTTAAAAAAACTAATATTATTGATATTTTTCTTAATTATTAATTGTGTGTGCATACCATCATAAAGTTAGGATAATATTTTTACTACAACATAGTTGTGTGTCGTCAAAAAGTGGAGTTTGGGGGTCGGGCCAGTCTCTATTGGAATTAATCCCATATGTTCTGTTGTTCACTTTACGCGGTTTTCACTTTACGCCGTACCCTGTGGGTTCAATTGACCGCGTAAATCGGGGTACTACTGTACATATTGTATTGGATGTACAATGCAGCTTGGAGCTGGGGAGTTGCAGCATGGGTACAAGCGTGGGGTAGAGAGAGCTGGTTGGGGGGGGTGCTCAGAGGAGGTGTTGCTTGCTGCGGCTGTAGCTAGAAGAAGAAGCTGGGTCACGGCGGGGTGAGGTCTTATATAGCGGGGGTAGGCATGGGTTGATAGTTGACCTCTGGCTTGTTAGGAAGCGCTGGTTGCCGACCTAGACCATGAGGCGTAAGCTGGGGAATTCGAAGAGGGTCGGCTAGTCAGCGACAAACGGCAGTTGAAGTTGTAGGGGAGATATCCACTACAGTACCTATCTAGTCCGGCAACCTGACCGGTGCCAGACCATGGAAATTTCCGGACCATGGAAATTCACCCTTTTCCTGGATAGATAGTGACTTGTGCTTACGCTTGGAAGCACTAGCACCACTTTCACTGCTTCATGGTCTTTTTGAAGACATATTGAAGGGTTAAATGTTGTACAGTAGGTTCTCAAATTTTGCGAGTTTTAAATTCGACGTTTTTTATCTGGACCAAAAAAAAAAAATCACTACACAATTTAAAATTTCGACAGGTTTGAGCGGCCCGCCAACGTTCAGACGTGCACAAAACAGCATAATTTCTCTTATGTACAAAAGATTCATTATTGTTTATTACTGAATGTCTTTTTGATTGAATTAATGTTTATGTGTGCAAAATGAACAATATAATTCATTAATAATATCTAGAATATTAAAACACACAAGGAGGCATTGTTTTCGTTAATGTTTACAAAACCAGTGACTGACTGGTTCTACATATAAAACTGAAGAAAATAAGACCCTGGTTGTAGCTGTAGTAAAATTAATGTAAAGAATTAATATGGTTGTTTTAAGTAATCTTATTTAATGTTAATAAATGGAACAATAAAAATAGCTAACCATTAATGGTAAAGAAAAAAAGTGAGACTGAGTGTATGTAAGTGTGCACATGTGAAAACATATCGTCATTACTCTACATAAGAATATGAAAGCAACACTAATTTACTGTTAATATATATTGTAATTAATGTTTCTGAAATTAAAACAAAAATTCTACCCACCAGTGGTGGTAAAGTTGAAAACATAAGGACAGCCAATGTTGTTGTGTGTGTTTTTACTTGGATGACGAAGTTGCCAAGTCATCAGGTTCAACTCTAGCTGAAGCTGTAGAACATAAAAACTTTTTCTGTGTTGTTTTTAGTTTTTATTTAACTTTATCTGTGTTATTTTCGTTGGTTTATTAGGATGTTGCTTTATTACAGGTAGTAATTCGCCAAAAAAGTAGGGTAAATAAGGCAAAACTTAGACAAACATCGAAAGTACCCGACTCAAATTAATTTTCTTCATGGGCAAACTAAAATCGTTCCGGACCACAGGAGTTTCCAGACCACAGAATGCCGGACTAGAGAGGTACAACCTGTAATATATTACATCAGTATGTATTAAAATAAGTGAGACACCTATAAAATAAAAATAACCTACCACAATAGCTAACGTGTGATGGTATGCTGTAGAATATATATGTTTGTGTTTATAAATAAAGTGTATGTCTGTAAAATACTTGTTCTGAAGTCTTGATTGAAGAATTCTAGGAATTACTTGAAAATGTGGCTTGATCTCGTAGACTTCAGCAAAGGCTGAGCACTCAGCTGGCTTGAAAGCTTCACGGTCAAGGGTCAATGACACTCCGTGTTGATAGTAGACAAGATGGCGTCCAATGATGGCTTCTCCGTTGCTGAGACGACCTGGTGAAGATTCAAGATGGTGTTGAGTGAGTCCACTCTGGTTGTCAAGACGACTGAATTCGATGATTTCAGCAGTAATGTAACAGTTGCTGCTGGCTGACGAACCCGGGTTCCCTGGGGTCACTGGGTGTTACTGGGTCACTCGATGGGTAACAAGGTACACTCGGAAACCATATTCTCTAGCCCACCTGGGTCGGTGTTGGAGGTTAGTAGAGTGTCCTTTCTGGACGGGGATCCACTCTAACTATCACGAGGCAACACACGCACGAACAACACAGTCATAGTACGGCTGTATAGATGATATTATGTATAAATATTGTATATGGCATTTTATAATCTGCATTATCTTCATTATATATGAACACGAAGAAAAAATTACCATAGGTTGTAGTTACGAAAGTATGAATGGAAATAAACACTTCCAAACCACCTAGTGAATCTACATGTCGTTTACAGCGCTTGTGGCCAGACCACGATGATTCCACCACACCCCATCTATATCTTACATTTCCCATCATTCGCGTAACTATATGAAAAATCATGTTTAATTTAACTATATATTTCAAAAACCTTAAATTACATGTGGATCAGTCACTCCTCATTTGACACACTTATAGTGTAATACTTTGACCATCCCACCTGGGCACAAGGAGGCCCACGGTAACTCTCACGGGGCAACATCCTTGCATTTGTTGAGAAGAGTTATATATATATATATATATATATATATATATATATATATATATATATATATATATATATATATATATATATATATATGTAATATTCAGAAATTTCAGAGTAATTTCAAATGCCGCGCCATTGGCGATCCTAAGCTTTCAAGGTCGTCTGAGGGAAGAGAGCGCTCCCTGCACATAGTGAGAGGTTGTGGAACTAGGCCTATATGATATTAAATATAATTTGCCGAATTAATAATGATGCGATTCATGAAGTTAAGGGACTATTATTGAATTTGGAATTATTATAGATCGTTTATCAGTCTGAATAATGTTACGGGTTGTCATGATCGTGATAACGGCTAACCTGAAAACCTTAAGGATTCATATTACGCTCAAACGTCCACAAAACCTTCTGAGTCCCCCAGTGGAAACGTCCCCCGTTTTCTCTGTTTCCCCGTCTTTGTTTAGTGGGAACTTTGAATATAATCCATGGATTTAGTAGCAGACGCTGTATGCTGGGACCTGTTGCCATCCAACCCTTTGTAATCAATTTAATTTTGCTTTTGATAGCTGAGTCAGAGCATTGTTAGTGAAGATAATAGTAGGGAATGAAACTGAGTTCATAGTCTCAGTTTCAACATCAGAGGGTACAGTAAATTAATTCATCGGAATAGAAGTAGGTGGACTCCCTGGTCTGTTTTGAGTGAGGGCGCCGCGGGCATTTCTTACCGTTAGGAGTGCCCGTCCTTCATCCATACAGGTATGCCATTCCACTCTGTGTTGTAATTCGCCCTTCTTTAAGTGATTTGACCCAATTAATAGTTGATTGTGCAAGTGTTACAGTAACGTAGTTGACATGCTCTGAGTGAAGTCATATTTACGTCTTAACGTCCCCTGAAACGTGATGTTGTTGTCACCGTTAGTGAGTGCCCGTCCCTTCATCCATACAGGTCCCTAACGCAGCCTAGGCCGTGTCAGCGTGGATGTTGTATCCACTATGTCTGGGGAGATGTCCGAGTCCATGTAGGAAGTTACCTTCGTGAGACCCGGCCGTCAGACACTTCAGACTACCCTATAGCCCCCATAGCTGGCTGGTCTGCCCTAACGCTCGGCCTGCGAGACTCCCGATCACAAGCCACACACCACTACCAGCCCCCATCATTGGTGGATGAGTGTCTAACTCAGTAGGGCTATTTGTGTGGTGGAATTAATCCACTGGGATCTCCAGAGTTCGTCGGAAAGGTCTCCATGGTGGCTGGACCCCATGGCTGTTGCTTGAGTATCACCCTGACGACTGGAGTGTTGTAGTGGCAGTTGCCCTGGTCTTTATGGTGCTAAGTGACTATAATAGTTGTGTTGAGTATGTCCACCCAGTAGGGTTGAAGTGTTATTGAATATGTCCACCCAGTAGTGGTGTGAATATGTTGAGCCTGAGGGCCTAGTACTAGATTTCGTCTGTTGGTACAAATAAATTCTTTCTCCTAATTACATATTCATGTTTAAATAAATTTTGTATTTGTATAATTGTGTCTATTATTTACCTACAGTATTTACCGTTATTTCTTCCCTATTGCTTGATACTATCATTACGTCTACCCACGAGCCTCCTCTCGTCACGCTACCAATGGTAATAAGTATGAGAGTACAAGGAATTGTTACTGGCACACAGAGGCCCTCATAAATGGTGGAAGCTCAGGCCCTCATAAATGGTGGCAGCTCAGGCCCAGCTGACGACGGGACGATCGTTGGGTCAGCAGCTCTCCTCTACCTCGGCTCACAATACCACATGTCTCAAGCAGCTTAGTGAAACCCTCTTGCTAACGGGAAGCTAAAGCTTATCTCAACTGTATAAGGTCTGATTGGCTCATTCCCTTCCGTTTCATGAATGTACTGGGGGTAAAGTGAATCCAGCTGAGTGATACAGGGCCGCACACTGGGGCCAAGAGTCAGTGGGGTTTAGAGGTACACTTTCCAAGGTGGAGAAGGGCTGATTTGGGCCTTAAACTACGGGTGCCTGTTGGTTGTGCCTTAAACGACTACGGAGTGCAGGTGGAATCTGTGTGTTAGGTTAGGAAGCATGGTTCACGGGTATTGTGGACTCGGTAACCTCTAATAATAGTGATAATATTTGTGTGTAGTTAATACTATTTTTCAGTTACTGATGTTGTCTGGCTGTGTGTAGTTAATATTTTAAATAATTTTGATAGTATGGTTTTTTAATGTTGTGTCACTAATGATGCTAGAGAATGAGGAACTTTTTTTCAGATGAGGTTCTCCTCTGTTGTAAGTGATACTGTGATTTAGTTCCTTTAATGTATGTAATATTTCTTTATAATTTCAATCTCAGGTATAACCTTGTTCCTCAGAGTAGTGTTTGCTAGGTTAGGAGGTGTGCATCTGTTGGTAGTACAATTTTGTGGAGTGCCCTGAAGGCCTACTCAGGTGGAGTTAATAAGTTGTTATTTTTTATATACCATTTTCGCAGTGGTGGATATTATTTTGTGAAAGCCCTTAAGGCCTGTTTCATGTGTGCAAGGCACAATTTAATACTTTGAATTTATTGATGTCTAATGAGGCATTGTATGAGTTTCTAATAATTTCAATATCATGTATAACTTTTATTCCCCAGAGTAGTGTTTTAAGTTCAGGTTAAAAGGTGCGTATATTGGTGTACCAATTATTTGATTGTGTTGTAGTGTTGGAGGGAATATAAGTGTCTAAATTTTTACAGTGTGTCTCATTCATCCCAATCACAGATGCTATCCTTCCACGGGTCATTGACAATTCATTTTGTTAGTAAATTTAAGTGCTCTTGTGCTGGTTCGGGATTTCTCACTACAAGGGCGCTCCACTGCCATTACCATCTAATAATCTTTAATAAACCCCAAGTCAAGTGAGAAAAATAAAGTCCAGTGATTCCGACTGGTTACATATATATAAATATATATATATATACATATATATATATATATATATATATATATATATATATATATATATATATATATATAATATATATATATATATATATATATATATATATATATATATATATATATATATATATATATATATATATATATATATATATATATATATATATATATATATATATATATATATATATATATATATATATATTTATATATATATATATTTATATATATATATATATGCTGATAACCACAAGGAAAAAGAAAACACGAAGTTCCCAAGCGCTTTCGTGTAATTCACATCTTCAGGGGTGAGTACAAACTAAAGTAGAAGTGCAGAACAAGTTATATATACACAGGAGGGTGAGATCAAGTCCATAGATCAAGTCCATAGAGGTCAAGTATAGGTAATGACCCTACTAATCTTCACAAAAGCACCGCAGCGGTCGGTAGTCAGGTCAGAGGGAAAACTGACCCAACCTTCTCACCTGGTTACAAATCTTCTTAATTACAAAATTGTCCAATTTGTACATACCATTACTCAAATTCAGGTTAACGGATTCGGTATGTTTAATGAGACTAGATTCTATAATGTTCCTACTGTCAATTGAATTACAAGGTAATATTCAGGAGGTATTATCCCAGTCAATGCAATGTTTATTATCCCTCAAATGAACAAACAGAGCGTTGGATTCCTGGCCTGTCCTAACACTATATTTATGTTGTTTAAGTTTAGTTACAAGATCTTTACCTGTCTGGCCTCACCCTCCTCTGTATATATAACTTGTTCTGCACTTCTACTTTAGTTTGTACTCACCCCTGAAGATGTGAATTACACGAAAGCGCTTGGGAACTTCGTGTTTTCTTTTTCCTTGTGGTTATCAGCATATACCTGGATCACGCACACCTACAGTGATATATTTGCATATATATATATATATATATATATATATATATATATATATATATATATATATATATATATATATATATATATATATATATATATATATATATATATATATATATATATATATATATATGCCATTGTTCCTTGCAAGGAATGTAATATGTTTTACTTAGGCCAGACAGGTAAAGATCTTGTAACTAGACTTAAACAACATAAATATAGTGTTAGGACAGGCCAGGAATCCAATGCTCTGTTTGTTCATTTGAGGGATAACAAGCATTGCATTGACTGGGATAATGCCTCCTCAATATTACCTTGTAATTCAACTGATAGTAGGAACATTATAGAATCTAGTCTCATTAAAATACTGAAGCATTCAACATGAATTTGGGTAATGGCATGTACAAACTGGACAATTTTGTAATTAAGAAGATTTGTAACCAGGTGAGAAGGTTGGGTCACCTTACCCTCTGACCTGACTACCGACCGTTGCGGTGCTATTTAAAGATTAGTAGGGTCATTACCTAATACCTGACCATTGTGGACCTGGTCTCACCCTCCTCTGTATATATACACCTTGTTTTGTACTTCTCTTTAGTCTGTACTCACCCCTGAAGATGTGAATTACACGAAAGCGCTTGGGAACTTCGTGTTTTCTTCTTTCCTTGTGGTTATCAGCATATACCTAGATCACGCGCACCTACAGTGATTTACTTGCATATATATATATATATATATATATATATATATATATATATATATATATATATATATATAAAATCAACACCTCAACCCGCCAGGATTCGAACCCACGGCCCACAAGCCCATGACTGTGACCTGGGAACACTAACCGCTGGACCACCCAGATACTAAAAGCAGTCCTAGACTTTTTTATATTTCACACAAGGCCTGTTCAATGAGCTTATGGCGCCGTGAACCTCTAATGGGGACTACCCGTATCACGTAGGTGGTCAGAGTAACGTTTTACCAAATCCGGCTTCGAAACACGAGGATCCATATATATTTCATTAGCCCAATAAAGCACGTGGACTTCTACATACAATCAAAACCTCAACCTGCGAGGATTCGAACCCACGGCTCACGAGCCCATGACTGTGACCGGGAAACGCTAACTGCTGGACCACCAGGATACTAAAAGCAGTCCTAGACTTTGTTATATTTCACACAAAGCCTGTTCAACGAGCTTAAGGTGCCGTGAACCTCTAATGGGGACTACCAGTATCACCGGGAATGCGATCACCAGAACGCTTCTTAGAGATATTCTTCTTTTCCATATTCACAATTAATACCACAAAATTGGAGAAATACCAAGCAAAAATCGCGTTACAGTAAACAAGCGTTCGCGTTTTACAAATAGCGTTCTTCTATTCATCAATCGCGTTATAGCCAATTCGTGTTGACAAAACAAGCGTTATAGCAGAATTGACTGTAATGTAATGTATCACCAGTAAAGTTGTGGGCAGCAAGAGTGTGAGATCTGAGTAATTACTGTTGAGTAAAGAAATAAGTAAATAAGAAAATATGTAAAGAAGAAGTACTGAGTCTGCACTAAGCCCAGGAGTTGAGCCTGGTAGTTATATGCTAATAATATATCTTTTTCCCTTTGATTTCATATTAATAAACTTGTTCTTAGAGTATTTTAGGTGTATTCATTTCTCCCACAGTATTTTACCTTTATTTCCGTCCAAGTGACTTGATACCAGAATTACCATACCCATGTGCCTAGACCCTCGACCATGCTACCAAAAGAATGTCCATGCTACCAAAGGAATTAAGGTTATGCAATAACCAGTGAAGTAAGTAAAAAGAATATGTGACAGAACTGAGTAAGAGCAAGAACTAAGACAAGAGGAGTAAGTAAGATAAGGGTGGTGTAGGTGTTGGAAAACACTCGCCCTTACATTGGTTTGCAGCTGTGGTGGGATGTAATTTATATGGTATTGTAGTGGACGTCTCCCCTACAACTGCCTACAACTGCATAGCCACAGCCACCAGCTGCTACCGTCTTCCCTAGCAACGAAACTAGCGGCGTCACCAGATGCTATCGTATCCTAGCAACTGAGCAAAAGACCGGTTACTTCTCGGGTTTTCCCAACATGACTCATAGCGGCTGCTGGGTATATAAGGTCTGGCTCTCCATTGAGATTGATTCTGACCATTCTTCTTGAACAAGCAACACCTCCTCCTCCGCCGCTGCCTGGCTGCCTTCGCTTCTCCTCGCCTGCCTGGCGGTCCTCGCTCCCGCCAGTGAGCATGGCGACCCACCAGCTGTCCTTCTCTGAGCTTCCTCACCAACCAACTCTCATTCTGCCCATCTTCCTGAACAAGCAACACCTCCTCCAGCAAGCTCCACGCTGTCAGCATTCATTCAACCAGGAGGCCAGCAACAGGCAACATCTTCTCTAACGAAGCTCCTGCACATCTACCTCCTTCAACACGCTACTCACCGAACGTCTCTACTGAGCAGCCCCTCACCACACGGCACCTCCAGTGTAATGATTGTGATGACCGCTAACCTGAAAACCTTAAGGATTCATATTACGCTCAAACGTCCACAAAACCTTCTGAGTCCCCCAGTGGAAACGTCCCCCGTTTTCTCTGTTTCCCCCGTCTTTGTTTAGTGGGAACTTGGAATATAATCCACGGATTTAGTAGCAGACGCTGTATGTTGGGACCTGTTGCCATCCAACCCTTTGTAATCAATTTAATTTTGCTTTTGATAGCTGAGTCAGAGCATTGTTAGTGAAGATAATAGTAGGGAATGAAACTGAATTCAGTCTCAATTTCAACGTCAGAGTGTACAGTAAATTAATTCATCGGAATAGAAGTAGGTGGACTCCCTGGTCTGTTTTGAGTGAGGGCCCCGCGGGCATTTCTACCGTTAGTGAGTGCCCGTCCCTTCATCCATACAGGTATGCCATTCCACTCTGTGTTGTAATTCGCCCTTCTTTAAGTGATTTGACCCAATTAATAGTTGATTGTGCAAGTGTTACAGTAACGTAGTTGATATGCTCTGAGTGAAGTCATATTTACGTCTTTAACGTCCCCTGAAACGTGATGTTGTTGTCACCGTTAGTGAGTGCCCGTCCCTTCATCCATACAGATCCCATTGTGATTCTTGAATCGCTCTACCATCCAACAACGGCCTCGGATGTATTAGATGTCCAGCCGGGATCATATATGAGAAGATGGCACCGATGCGGGCTGATTAATGTGCCCCACGGCTTCGTTGGGCCAGACCCCAGACCCGCCATGTGTCTGGCTACCCCACAATAACAACAGTCCCAGTGCTCTACCCTGGGTTACTCCTTGGAAGTATATGTCCACAGAGAGTGTTGTAACATGTATATTAGGGATAATTAGTTGGAAATAATTATCCCATGTTGGGTAGTGGACCCCTGCATATACTAGTGTCATTGTTTACGTATATGTTGAATAATCTACAAGAGTGCCATGTAATGTACCACCAGTAATGTTGTGAGTAAGAGTAAAGAAGAAGGAACTGAGTTTGCACTAAGCCCAGGAGGTGAACCTGGTAATCATATGATTAATACAAAATCTTTCCCCATTGATTGCATATTAATAAACTTATTTTTAGAGTAATTTAGGTGTATTCATTTCTCCCACAGTATTTTACCTTTATTTCCATCCAAGTGACCTGATACCAAAATTACCATACTCACGTGCCTAGACCCTCGACCATGCTACCAAAAGAATGACCATGCTACCAAAAGAATGTCCATGCTACCCTAGAATAGGTGACGGAACTGAGTAAGAGTAAGTACTAAGAGAAGTAAGATGAGGGAGGTGTAGAAAAGGAGAGGGAACCGGCCCCCTCACATTGGGTGGAAGCCCAAGAAATCCGCCCCCTCACATTGGTGGCAAGACCAAGAAAACCGCCCCCTCACACCAGCACCAGACTGTCTATCATATAACTTATATTATACAAGAAAACCACATTAGAGTTTCCTTCCATCCTGAGTGCTAGACAACATTAATATCTCGATACCCCCACAAATGGTGACCCCGGAGTGACCCATTTGTGGGGGTATCGAGATATTAATGTTGTCTAGCACTCAGGATGGAAGGAAACTCTAATGTGGTTTTCTTGTATAATATAAGTTTTATGATAGACAGTCTGGTGCTGGAGGTGCGTGTGGTGAGGGGCTGCTCAGTAGAGACGTTCGGTGAGTAGCGTGTTGAAGGAGGTAGATGTGCAGGAGCTTCGTTAGAGAAGATGTTGCCTGTTGCTGGCCTCCTGGTTGAATGAATGCTGACAGCGTGGAGCTTGCTGGAGGAGGTGTTGCTTGTTCAGGAAGATGTGCAGAATGAGAGTTGGTTGGTGAGGAAGCTCAGAGAAGGACAGCTGGTGGGTCGCCATGCTTGCTGGCGGGAGCGAGGACCGCTAGGCAGGCGAGGAGAAGCGAAGGCAGCCAGGCAGCGGCGGAGGAGGAGGTGTTGCTTGTTCAAGAAGAATGGTCAGAATCAATCTCAATGGAGAGACAGAGCTTATATACCCAGCAGCCGCTATGAGTCATGTTGGGAAAACCAGAGAAGTAACCGGTCTTTTGCTCGGTTGCTAGGATACGATAGCATCTGGTGACGCCGCTAGTTTCGTTGCTAGGGAAGACGGTAGCAGCTGGTGGCTATGGCTACGCAGTTGTAGGCAACTGTAGGGGAGACGTCCACTACAATACTCCCCCTTCCCTCCAGGCGGTGTAGGAGACTTGTTGTCTGAAGAGTTGCTTAGCACATGTGAGGCAGACCGGGCGGTGCATGCCTCATGTGAGACAACGGCAATGGCGTGAATGAGCCGATCGCTGAAATACAACTGTCTAGATACACACTATCTGTGGGAGAAGGGAGAAAAAGGGTGTGTGGAGGCGATGAATGTTGTGCTTCCCTCACGACAGGTACAGGGTCGTCAGATGCGCCTGCTGGGGTGTGTGTGGGCCTGGGTCAGGAGCAAGGGCTGCGTCAGCAGAAGCGGATTAGGGCTCGTGACAGCAGCTGGGTCCACGACAGCAGCAGGGTGCAGGACATTAGCAGGGAGTACCTGAGGGAGAAAAGAGAGTGTGTGGAGGCGATGAATGTTGTGTGCTTCCCTCACGGCAGGTACAGGGTCGTCAGATGCGCCTGCTGGGGTGTGTGTGGGCCTGGGTCAGGAGCAGGGGCTGCGTCAGCAGAAGCGGATTAGGGCTTGTGACAGCAGCCGGGTCCATGACAGCATCAGGGTGCAGGACATTAGCAGGGAGTACCTGAAGGAGAAAAGAGGGGTGTGTGTGGGTCCGGATTCAGGAACAGAGGCCGCGTCAGGGGTTACTGCTGGGCCGGGGTCGGCGTCTGAGGCAGGACGGGTGTGCTGGGGTCGTCAGGCTGTGGTGCTTGGGGCAGGAAGAGGAGCTGGTGTCTGCTTGAAGACTGGGAGCGTGATCAGTGTCTCCTCCATCCTGTGTGAGTGCTAATCTCCGGGAGTCACCATTTGTGGGGGTATCGAGATATAATGTTGTCTAGCACTCAGGATGGAAGGAAACTCTAATGTGGTTTTCTTGTATAATATAAGTTATATGATAGACAGTCTGGTGCTGGAGGTGCCGTGTGGTGAGGGGCTGCTCAGTAGAGACATTCGGTGAGTAGCGTGTTGAAGGAGGTAGATGTGCAGGAGCTTCGTTAGAGAAGATGTTGCCTGTTGCTGGCCTCCTGGTTGAATGAATGCTGACAGCGTGGAGCTTGCTGGAGGAGGTGTTGCTTGTTCAGGAAGATGGGCAGAATGAGAGTTGGTTGGTGAGGAAGCTCAGAGAAGGACAACTGGTGGGTCGCCATGCTCACTGGCGGGAGCGAGGACCGCCAGGTAAGCGAGGAGAAGCGAAGGCAGCCAGGCGGAGGAGGAGGTGTTGCTTGTTCAAGAAGAATGGTCAGAATCAATCTCAATGGAGAGACAGAGCTTATATACCCAGCAGCCGCTATGAGTCATGTTGGGAAAACCAGAGAAGTAACCGGTCTTTTGCTCGGTTGCTAGGATACCATAGCATCTGGTGACGCCGCTAGTTTCGTTGCTAGGGAAGACGGTAGCAGCTGGTGGCTGTGGCTACGCAGTTGTAGGCAGTTGTAGGGGAGACGTCCACTACAGTATCAAGGTCGGGAGGAATATATGTGATAATGTGGGTAATTTTTGTTTAAGTGTGAGTTATAATAACCATTTCTCCGTGCAGGTACCTAATCATGTCACTGTAACTAATGAATATTTCTGAGTGCTAATAATTTTGTTCTGTAATTTTTCCATTGTACACTAGAGTATGTAATTCTGTGCAAAATTTTTTTGAGGTTACGGATAAATTGAAAACAGTTCACGGCAAATACTTTACTTGGAGTTAGGTTAGAACATTTGCCTCGAGAAAGTTAGAAATCTGTTTTAAAGTAAAGTGTACAGTAAAATGTGGATAAGTGTAACGTTCAGAGTACTGTATTGAAAAGTGTCTGAGAAACAGAGTTAGCTACCTAAATTTTTTTGCAGTTGTCATGGTCACGTTGACTGCTAGTCTATTTAACTAATGATTCTTATTAAACTCCACGACCGCAAAACATTAGTGGGTTAGCAACCCCTGAGAAGAAGACATGTTTTTCCCCATAGACGCTACACTTGTGTTTCCCACCTAGTTTGCCCCGCCTTTGTGAAGACAGTTATCAATGCGTGTTTATTCCACTTTCTCCTGGGAAGCTCAATCTTGAATTAGTCTGTGTAAATCAACTCAAGTAATTCGCCAGACACTTTGTCAACTTAGGGTCATCTTTGAATGAGTAACAGTTAGTTTGTTTGTAAGTATTGTCATTGCGCAAGTAGCGATCACTAGCAACTCAGGGATATTATATATACCCACACATCACGCAGGGCGAGCGTCCCCTGACGCTTTCCAACGTTTCTCCAGGTATGTTTATGTGTAGCCATTCAGATTGATTCAGTCAATTGTAGTGAATATCAGTGTTCCTCAGTGTTCATGCCTTAACAGTTGAATTGTCATTCACCCAGTGTAAGAAGTAATATAATGTAAATATGTCTGTCGTTTCTAGACCAGAGATTTGTTTATGTTGTCATGCTTCCTTCCCCTGACACTCTCCAACGTTTCCCCAGATCCCCTTGTGATTCTTGCATCGCTCAACAACTGCCCCGGATGTAGTAGAAACCCAGCAGGGATCATATATGAAACGATGGCACCGATGCGGCCTGATTAATATGCTCCACTGCCTCTTGGTGCCAGACCCCAGACTCGCCATGTGTCTGGCTACCACCGACCATAACAACAGTCGTGAATCTCAGTGTTCTACCCTGGGACGCACCCTGGAAGTATATGTCAACAGAGAGTGTTGTAATATGTATGTTAGGGATAATTAGGTGGAAATAATTATCCCATGTTGGGTAGAGGACCCATGTATCTGCTGGTTTCAGTATTAACGTGTATGTTGAGTAAAGTCTTGTATCTGTACTGTAATGCCACGTACCACCAGTAGGTGTGAGAAGTACAAGAATCTACAATGAGTGCCATGTACTATGTATTGTGAGTAGGGCCAAGGAACTGGTCCTGCTATGTATGTAATGTAACACCAGTAAGGTTGTGTGCAGTAAGAGTGTAAGATCTGTGTAATTACTGTTGAGTAAAGAAATAAGAAAATAAGAAAATAAGTAAAGAAGAAAGTTCTGAGTCTGCAATAAGCCCAGGAGTTGAGCCTGCTAATAATACCTCTTTTTCCCTTTGATTTCATATTAACAAATTTGTTCTTAGAGTATCTTAGGTGTATTCATTTCTCCCACAGTAATTTACCTTTATTTCCGTCCAAGTGACTTGATACCAGAATTACAATACCCATGTGCCTAGACCCTCGACCATTCTAACAAAAGACCTGAGTAAGAGTAAGAACTAAAGACAAGAGAAGTAAGTAAGATAAGGGTGGTGTGGGTGTTGGAAAACACGCTCCCTTACAGTTTTTTTGGGAAATCTCAGAAAAGTGTTGGTTGTATGCCAAGGTAATTTTTTTTTGGGTGCCATTCTGCACTTGTACCATAGCAATTGTTGTGATCAATGGAGTTAATACTTTGTTATTTACAGACAATGAGGGACAGGGAACATGTGCCGTGTTAAGAGTGTTGTGGCCAGTGTTGATTTCTGAGTGTACCGGAAGGCCATACTTGTATTAAGGTTATGTAACTGAGTGTTATTTGAAATTG
The DNA here is from genome assembly GCF_018991925.1 of Homarus americanus. Lineage (NCBI taxonomy): Eukaryota > Metazoa > Arthropoda > Malacostraca > Decapoda > Nephropidae > Homarus > Homarus americanus. The sequence continues at coordinate 3,890,503 of NW_024718273.1, read as the reverse complement.
ACATATTTTGGAGGTATTTGTTTTGATTTAATTGGAAGTGTTTTAGTTATAAGTTGACGTCAGTTTTGACAAGTAAATTTATTTGTACAACACGAGTTGTGTTATATCTCCGAGTACATTGTATTTTTAGTATTGTTTCTACTAGTTTATGATTTTAGTGCATAGGGCATTAGTTTCTAGCAGTGTAGACTTACCGGCATTGTCATTAAGTGTGTTTTATGTTTATTTGAGATCTAATACATGTATAATTTCAGCAATTGCTTTGAGGGGTTGAGGACTCTATGGTGATATGGACATCTGTAAAAGAATGCAATCTTTGAAAACTGATTGGTGAAAGTACACGTAAGTGTACTGCACACATCATTGTCATTCCTAAAGACCCCCTTTAATTCATATTACACGACATAAAATTAAAATCCCACCGCTGCCACCAATTTATACTGCCAGATTCTTGGGTCACTAATTCTAAGGGGGATAACTTAACTATAGTCTTAATTTTAAAGGTTGCTGCCACCAGACCCCCTCTGGGCAGTATGTAGCTCGTTAGGTAGCGGGCAGAATGAACTAGGCATTGGGTTGGGTTTTTCATTGACCAAATCGATAAGGGGAAGAAGGGTGAAACAATAACATGTCTTAACTAATTTATTCCTTTTAAAACATATTGCATTCAGTCAAAATACCGGAAGAGTTGGTCATCCTCAGAAGAACAACTATGATTTTAGTTACACTGCTCAACAACAGACGTCTTACATTAATTGCGTGTCATTAACATACTCATTCCTCATAACAATCATTGACCTCCTTACCTTGGTCATTCCTGCTAACTTATAACACCAAACACGTCAGACTGCACCACCGGTACAGTGATGTTTTTCTTGTGTATTCATCAGTGAAGCAGTAAAGTACAAGTTCACATTTCAGTATTATCACTACAGGTAATGAGTAATAAGTTGAGTAGTAATTTGTGCAATAATTTTGAGCCAGTATTTCAAATGTTTTCATGTATTAGAGGGACAGTTAGGCAGTAATCCGTTTGTTTTAGAAAGTGTGCACTGTGCCCGTGTTGTGTAGTTACAGTGAGTTGTTGTGACCTCCAGGTATGATGGCAGTCACAAGAGAGCAGTTCAGGGCAGTCAGCTCAGAACCTGTGTCCAGTAAGTTGATGTGTAGAGTTGAGAAGTATGGGGGGTGGAGACATGTTCATTCTCAGGAATGACACCCAGGTTTCACCACCAGTTGCTTCATTAGGTGCATGGCCTGATGGACAAGAAAGTGTAGAAGGAAAGAAGAGTGAGGAATGCCTCTCTTGCTAGTTATGTGAGTGATGAGCATCAGTGTTGCCAAGATTTCTTTAAAGGGCTGTAGACTTTGACTGGAATGCATTGGTTGGTGACGTGCATGGTGAAGAGTGATGTTTTGCATACTTGTGTTGCAATTGAGAAGAACAACTGGTAAGTCAGTACATTATTTGCCATGTGAGTTGTGGAATGTGTTGTAATGGGAATGTTTGTGAGTATGTAGGTGTTTGTGATTTTTTCTTTGATTTTTTTTTAGATGGGGGATTGTCAAGTGCAGTAGACACAGAGATTGGAAGATGGATTGGCAGTTATGCAATCATCTGAAGGGTATCTGTTACTAGTTGAGTAAAGATACCAGTTGAGAGTTTTCAAGTTTTGCCTGTAAAGTCCTAGCTAGGCTTGTTGTGGGTGTGTATAGGAGTAATGTTCGTGACCTTTAGGTGGAGTCAGGCCTCGACAATGGCGCTGATTTCACCACATGACAAATGCCATAAGTACAGATAGTCTTAGGTTTGGTTGTGCTCCCATAAGGACCGTTAGGATTTGCATGTATTCTTGGGAATCTCCGCTCGTTCGGGATCCCTCGAAGGTTGCTGCCTCTCGCGAGTAGGACATGACTTTTTGTTTAAAGTCCAACATATCATTCCTTTGACTTGATGGGGGTCTGTTCATCTACGTCCTAGCTTGAGAAGTCTAAGTTAAATCTCAGTGGTGTTGAGTAAGCATTGGTCAGTCTCTACTTTGAATTTTGATATGAGAAACTGTATCTTCAGAGTGTGTATTGTGTAACAATTTTTTTTATGTTATGTATGTAATCCCATTTCTATACTTTTTCTTTATTGTTACATTATTCTCCTATGTGTGTTTAATTACTTGTATTTTGTTTCCCTGTGCCATGTGTCAATGATAATAGATTGTTTTTTTTAGCTACCGTTTATCTCATGTATGTAACCTTTGTGTTTATTTTGTATGCTTTTGTACCAGATGCCTGTAATAGTCCTGATGTGTTGTTACGAGTGTATGTAGTATGAAACCGTGATGAAAGGAAACAGTTGTTTAAAGAATCTGTGTAATTACTGTACATGTTTAGCGAACGTTACCGCTTAATAAGAATCTCGGGAAAAGGGGAAGCTTTGTCTTGGTCACGTTGACTGCTAGTCTATTTAACTAATGATTCTTATTAAACTCCACGACTGCAAAACATGAGTAGGTTAGCAACCCCTGAGAAGAAGACGTGTTTTTCCCCATAGACGCTACACTTGTGTTCTCTCTCAGAGTCCCGCCTTTGTGAAGACAGTTATCTATCAGTTGTTATTCCACTTTCTCCTGGGAAGCTCAATCTTGAATTAGTCTGTGTATATGAACTCAAGTAATTCGCCAGACCTTTGTCAACTGAGGGTCATCTTTGAGTGAGTAACAGTTAATTTGTTTGTAATTATTGTCATTGCGTGAGTAGCGATCACTGGCAACTCAGGGATATATATATACCCACGCATCACACAGGGCGAGCATCCCGTGACGCTCTCCAGCGTTTCTCCAGGTATGTTTATGTGTAGCCATTCAGTTTGATTCAGTCAATTGTAATGAATATCAGTGTTCATCAGTGTTCATGCTTCAACAGTTGAATTGTCATTCACCCAGTGTAAGAAGTACTAACGTAAATATGTCTGACGTTTCTAGACAAGAGATTTGTTTGTGTTGTCATGCTTCCCAGTCCGTTCCCTGACGCTCTCCAACGTTTCTCCAGGTCACATTGTGATTCTTGCATCACTCAACAACTGCCCCGGATGCAGTAGAAACCCTGCAGGGATCATATATGAAACGATGGCACCGATGCGGCCTGATTAATATGCTCCACTGCCTCGTGGTGCCAGACCCCAGACTCGCCATCTGTCTGGCTACCACCGACCACAACAACAGTCGTGAGTCTCAGTTTTCTACCCTGGGATGCACCCTGGAAGTATATGTCCACAGAGAGTGTTGTAACATGTATGTTAGGGATAATTAGCAGGAAATGATTATCCCATGTTGGGTAGTGGACCCATGTATCTGCTGGTTTCAGTATTAACGTGTATGTTGAGTGAAGTCTTGTATCTGTACTGTAATGCCACGTACCACCAGTGGGTGTGAGAAGTACACGAATCTACAATGAGTGCCATGTACTATGTATTGTGAGTAGGGCCAAGGAACTGGCTCCTACTATGTACAGTCGGTTCTGCTATAACGCGATAGTTGTGTTCTTGTAAAAACTCGCGTTGTAGAAATTCGCGCAATAGAAATAACAGGGCTTATGGAGAAAATAGGGTTAGGTGCAGATTACTCGAAATCGAAAAAAAATTAGTAGTTAGCCTAACACAAAGGATAGCAGTCTAAATAAATGTTGCATTCATATCTAATAATGAAATCATACAGTAAATGTAACACTTTACCTTGAAAAAATATGAATATAACTTGATGGGGGAGAAGGGTGATTTTGAGGTTGATAACATCGAGCTTCTCTTCAAGTGTTATAGCCTTTTTTTATGATCACCACCGGGAATGCGATCACCAGAACGCTTCTTAGAGATATTCTTCTTTTTCATATTCACAGTTAATACCACAAAATTGGAGAAATAGTAAGCAAAAATCGCGTTACAGCAAACAAGCGTTCACGTTTTACAAATAGCGTTCTTCTATTTATCAATCGCGTTATAGCCAATTCGTGTTGACAAAACAAGCGTTATAGCAGAATTGACTGTAATGTAATGTAACACCAGTAAAGTTGTGTGCAGCAAGAGTGTAAGCTCTGAGTAATTACTGTTGAGTAAAGAAATAAGTAAATAAGAAAATACGTAAAGAAGAAGTACAGAGTCTGCACTAAGCCCAGGAGTTGAGCCTGGTAGTTATATGCTAATAATATATCTTTTTCCCTTTGATTTCATATTAATAAACTTGTTCTTAGAGTATTTTAAGTGTAGTCATTTCTCCCACAGTATTTTACCTTTATTTCCCTCCAAGTGACTTGATACCAGAATTACCATACCCATGTGCCTAGACCCTCTACCATGGTACCAAAAGAATGTCCATGCTACCAAAAGAATTAAGGTTATGCAATAACCAGTGAAGAAAGTAAAAAGAATATGTGACAGAACTGAGTAGGAGTAAGAACTAAGACAAGAGGAATAAGTAAGATAAGGGTGGTGTAGGTGTTGGAAAACACGCGCCCTTACAATATAAATACAGTATATATATATATATATATATATATATATATATATATATATATATATATATATATATATATATATATATATATATATATATATATATATATATATATATATATATATATATACAGTGCTCCCTCTGTTAACAAGCGCCTCGGTTAACGAGTTTTCGGTTAACGATTTATCTTCCATAAGATTCTTAACTTCGGTTAACGAGCAATCCCTCGATTGACGATTTTTTTACGAGCCGACCTCAACATGTTTTTGCTTGCATTTGGCGGTCCACCAGCTGTAGTATTAGTCCGCCATTACAGTAATCGGCTTTAGGGCTTAAATTCCTTACTATTTTAGGAATATCAAGAAGTTTATACTATTCAATAATTTGAAAAGTTTAATATTAAATTTTTTAGTCATTTTAACAATTATTGAACATAATTGCAGGTAAGGAAACCAGTTTCATGCGCGCCATCCAGCCTGTCAACACACCAAACAGGCGCCAGTCTCTCTGTCCTTTTAGTGGAGGTAACATCTTGCTTGAGACTCTCTTCAACTAAACGCTTTTTTCTGTGTTTGCAAGGAAATTATTGGTCATTTTGAAATTTATTTTACTTACTGACAATATATAATGCAGTGCAGTGTTGATTTAAAGAAAATAATCTTGAATTACACCAAGAGAACTAAAATTTTATGGGTGAAATGGCGCCATGGGGTGACTTCTCTTCCACCCCAATGCCTTCTCTTCTCCCTTCTCCTCCACCCCATTTTAATTCCCATCATCATCATCATCATCATCCAGGAGCCTTCTACATACACACCTCAAAGTAAGTGTATGTCTGTATATAATGTATGTGCACATGCTAAAATGACCTAGTATATTTTACTAATGTCTCATTGTCCATGGGTTTTCTTACAGTTTGGCTGTGAGTTTTCTATTTTGTCTTCCTGGCAGTTCAACAGGACTGTGAACCATCCTCCCAGCAGCTCATATGCCATCCCAGACTCACAGCCTATATGTATGGTGCAAGACCGCAGTCCAATACATACAAGGCAGGCAGTGAAGCGTTGGTTTGAGGCGCACCCGCAGATTATTCTATTGGACTGGCCCCCTAAAGGAGCCGATTGTAATCCAATAGAAAATCTATGGGCGCATATGGTTGTTGAATGGGATGTTGAGGAGAAAACGAGGGAGGCAGTGAGGAGACACGCACATAATGCATGGGAGGGAATAAGGAGGAGGCCGAACATCTGCAGCAATCTAGTAGATTCCATGCCCACCAAATTGCATGAAGTTACAGCAGCAGATGGAGGTTAGACACGGTATTAACCTGTAGTCTTTTTACTTTTTTTACTTTTATCCTCTTCGCCACTGATCGGCTCGCTAGCCGCCCGGGCGATCGGTCACGTCTCTGTCACGTACTGTTGGCAAATACTGGGCATGCACCGGCTCCTGAATGTACCTGAACCCGCTCCAGTGTTGGTCAAGTCTTCTCTTGAAAGAGCTCACACTCGGTGCCGTCACAACACTCTCTGGTAGATTGTTCCAAGAGTTTACAACCCTCACGCCGAAAAAGTTTGCCCTCACGGTTTTCTGGACTTGCGGCTTCTTCAATCTTGAGTTGTGATCCTTGTGGGGCGAGCGTCTGCCAGCTCCAAGTAAGGACACTCAACTGAGTAGTGCCTTTAAGATGCTGATACAACTCAACTAGGTCCCCCCCGCCTGTGGTATATAAGCTAGGCAAGTTCAGGCGCTCCAATTCTCAGGGTAGCTGAGGTGCTGGCGCAGGCACCAGTTTGGTGGCCCTCCTTTGAACATTTTCAACCAACTGACAGTCCCTAGCATATCTCGGGGACCAGATGGGGAAGCACTTCACTCCTGAAGATCGTCACGAGGGACGGACCGTCTAGATATCTGAACGACCTTCTTATAAGACCCAATAATTTATTTGCCTGATTTACCTTCTTCTCACAATGGCCCGAGAACTTCAGCTCATTATCAACATACACACCTAGGTCCTTCTCACACACAGTCTCAACTAGTGCATTTTCTTCATCCCGTTGGGACATATGATACGCCTCCTTACCGTTGGTACGCCCCAGGTGCATCCTCTTACACTTCGTGACATTGAATCTCAGCAGCCATTTCTTCGACCATTCCTGGAGCCCACAGAGGTCCTTCTGCAGCTCTTCACAGTCCGCTTGGTTCTTAATTTCCCGAAATAACTTGCCATCATCGGCAAACATTTGTATGGAGGAGTGTACAACGTCAGGCATGTCATTTATGAAACAAACAAACAACAGCGGGCCCAATACACTGCCCTGTGGTACCCCACTTGTTACAGGTACAGATGACGATTTCGTGCCATTAATCACCACACACTGCTTGCGGTCATGTAGAAAGTCTTCTATCCACGCTAGGACATTTCCCCGAATTCCGTACCCTTCCAGTTTGATTTTCAGCCTTTCGTGGGTACACTGTCGAAAGCCTTGGCAAAATCTAGGTAAATATTGTTGATATTACCACCCCGTTCCAGAATATGGGTCCAAATATCCAATACCTTGAGCAATTGTGTTAAGCAAGAGCGCCCCGGCATAAAACCGTGTTGGCAATCTTTTACAAGGTTGTTTCGTAGTAGATGTTCCATCGCGGCATCTCTGATAATACTCTCAAGTACTTTACATATTATGCTGGTCAGGCTCACCGGTCTATAGTTGTTCGTGGAGTGACTATCGCCCTTCTTGAAGATAAAATTTCCGCCCACGACGGGACCTTGTAGGGGGTGGCGGGGGAGTTTGCTCTCTGGTGTAACCTCGTTGGGGCCACATAGACTTCGTGTCCTAACTCTCGGGAATTTGTCCAAGTATTTTACTATGTGGTTTTACGTCACTTCGCATAAATATGCTTACAAAATCTATGCATTAATATGCATAACTCTTGGGAATCTGTCCAGACATTAAATATATGTTATATACTACAATAATCACATAGATATGTTTACAATGTTTATGCATAATAAATGTGAAAAATATTTTTGGGGTTTCAATTAACCAATAGTCATGCCTTCAAAACAATCTTGATGCTCTAAGACCTAAGTGCATGTATGTGTTAAATAACGAGTAACTGATCCACATTATTTTGGTAAATAAAGAACTGAAAAGCAAGCACTTAGCCATATGGATATAGTTACACGGAAGAAGGGAAATAAGGATGAACCATGGTTTTGATGGAAACAATGTGCTCTAAGACGATGCTCTCAATGACGAATGGGAGAAACCTCTTTATGAAACATCTTGCCTACTAAGGATGAAGCTTAATGTTACAGAACACACACACACACACACACACACACACACACACACACACACACACACGCAGTGTAACTTTGTGTGACGCGTTGTCTGATTTGGGGTGGCTTTGAGCGAACCATACACTTGATATTACAATTTATGTATCCTTCCTGTCCATGATTTACAAGAATAACTGTAGGGCAAAAGTTATAATATTATACTAATAACACTGTCGTGTATTGATACTATGACTAGTTACCAAGATACAGAGCACGATGAACATAACATGATAATGATAGTGAAGCCTGGAAGGGTTCATATCATAACTTGTGTGTTCGTGTGTATGTTGCCTCTTGAGAGTAACCGTGGGCCTCATGGGCCCAGGTGGGATAGTCAAAGTATTACACTATAAGTGTGTCAAATGAGGAGTGACTCATCCACATGTATTTTAAGGTTTTTGAAATATGTAGTTAAATTAAACACGATTTTTCATATAGTTATGAGAATGATGCGAAGCATCGTGGTCTGGCACACACACACGCATGCGTTGTGTGGAGTCACTGGGTGGTTTGGAAGTGTTTATTTCTATTCATACTTTCGTAACTACAACCTATGGTATTTTTCTTCGTGTTCATATATATTGAAGATAATGCAGAGTATAAAATGCCATATACAATAGGGTGTGTCATACGGAGGCGAATTTTTTTTTTTTGAGTTTGAAAAATCGGCCCATGGTATTAATGATGTAGTTCTATGTGCAGAATCATGTGATATCTTCAGATTTGAAAAGTTTTCATTTTTTGCTAGGTAAATTTTAACTTGAAATCTTATGAAAATTCAGTATTCCCACCCTTTTACCAACACCACTAAATAGCTTATTTAAAGTAAAGTAAATGTATCAGGTTAATTTATTAGGATGAAAATGATCCAGAATAGTAAAACGAATGATCTTGACACATTTATTAAATTTAATATTCCTTTAGAAAACAAAATCATCAAATACAAAAACCGGTTTTACTACTACGACCTGGTGTTGCTGCACACCATAGAGAACATGTCTTTCTTGCTTCTGTTTCTACTCATCACCTCCTGCTGACCACCTGAGCTCGGATGTAGCCTTCTCTCCTCTCCTGGCTGTACACGTGACTGCTGGCCTCGCTCACTTGCTGTACACAACGCTCTATACTCTGGGTGTGCGAGGGCCAGGCAGGGACATGCATGGGGTTGTCCAGGAAAGCTCTGACTTGAACATTGGTGAGGCTGCAGGTAAGAGGGGGCTCACTGCCAGCTTGGATGTTATCCAGATCTATGAGATCAGTGAGGGTCTTGGCACCTAGATTGACTTCAGAGTCTTCCTGACCCTGAAGGAATCGTCACCAACTGATTCGTCATGCCCAGATCTCTACATATAAGTCTCATATCCAAGATCTTTTTGACTGCCACTCTTCTCCTCTCATCTCCTTACTGCAGAGCATTGTCTGCAGAACTGCCTCGGGATGAGCATACCAGGAAGATCTCCTCACAGTCTGCTCCACAATCTGAACAACCTTCCTTGGCTGACTCCTCAGGAGCTCAAGCTGGAAGAGAACATCCCTCGGACCTTCGGAGAACGATGACTTGACCTTGGTGTTGAACCAATTTGGCAAGTAGACACTCACGATGAATTGGACAATATGTCTCAGGTTGTGAAGCTGGTTCCCTTTCAGTTTATGATGAGCGACCCAAATTCTGCAGAACCTGAGAACCGTTGTGAGCCACCTAGAATGTGAGACTGGACCTATCTGCAGGTTAGCAAGTCTATCAGGCATGACCCCAGTTTTGATGGCACTGCAAATCATGTAACCATAGTACTGGTCAGTACTCAGGTCGTCAATGACAGTATGTGCAAGCTCAACGAGTGGAGGGCCAACTGTGATTTTTTTCAAAGCTCGGATTTATTTCTAACTCAGTGGCAGAGTCCAGCATCTTGCTAAGAGGACCAGACCATCTGTTGTTTGAAAGAGTCTTGCCATCCAGCTCCTGGATCAGATGTCTGAGTGGCAACTCGTTGGTGTGGAGGTCATAAACAATCCAGACCAGCTTCCTCCCAATCTTCCGCTCTATCCACTGTATGACCCCCCCTTGCCACCCTGTGTTCGTGTTGGTGCTGTCCTCTCCAATGGCCTGCAGGGTCTGGTCTACGTTCCTCTCTCTGAGCCAGTTCACAATGTTATCTGCCACTATCTCAGCTGGTTTCCTGATGTCATCTTTCTCTGGAGTGAAATGCCACAAAATACTCTCCTGGTCTTACTTCGCTGCAGCAGGAGAAAAGTTCTCCTTCACTACAGCAGGGAACAACTTGTCAGAATCTCCAACTTTCATGAACACTTTAGCAATATCCCTTCCCATCAAAGAACAAACAATTGAATCTCCATTTTCTCTCTTTATCCCTATCAAACTCCTCTCTAGGTTACTGACAAGTTTCTCCTGAGCCTCCTTACTTTGTTATGATCTACATCACCAGGTGAACATCATCAGGTGTTATCAAACCACCGTCAATCCAGGCAGCTGTTGCTATCTCTCAGAAAGTGTCTCTGAGACCAGTGTGGTGTCGCATGCTGGCCAGAGCTATGCTCGGGATATCTTTCCTATTTCGAATCTTATGCCTGGAAGGTTTGGGATCATTATTTTCTGGGTTAGGGACAGTCACCATTCTCCTGGTCAGCACTCGGATCAGCCATAGGGAAGTCATTAAACTCTGAATCAGCTTGACTCCAATCATCGGCCTTTTTTACCTCACCCTGGGCCTTCTCAAGTCTCTTTTCCTCGGCAACTCTTCTCTTCTGTCTCTCTGTGGCAGCCTCCTGTCTCTTGGACTCCGGAATATCTTGGCTAGAAATCATGAGAGCCCCTATACTGCCAGTCTTCTCTCTCTGTGCTTTGACAAATGCCAGTTCGATCACAGGAATCTTCAGTTCACGCCTGCAAATACAGGAGATGTGGGCCTCGGATTTACAATCACGATCGCATCCAAACTCAGGACAGAGAACAATTGGGCACTTGCAAGTAATTATGTCAAATAACTGGTCCAGTTGCTTGGCAAAGCTGTCCTTAACTGCAAGTTTTCCTCTCCCAAGAGAGATATCTCTTGCCTTTTCCCAACTGGCTAGCAGTCTCTCACTAATCTTCTTCTGACTTGTTATGACTGGAGGCTTGAATTGAGCGTTAGCCAGAGTGTACTGTGCCAAGACAGCTTTGGTCAATGGTCATATCACTGGCAATGTCTTTGTTTGTGTAAGTTCTTTGGTTCTTTTCACTGATTTGCCTGATTAAAACACCGTATCTCAAAGCATCTCTCAATGTAGGCAACTCCGACTTCAGGAGCTCTCTCCCAGACCCAAGATAGTGACTGAGATGGCTGGATTTTTGGTTCCTCGTCCTGACACAAGCAGCCATCGCAAATATTATCAACTTATAAATGCATCAGAATCTGAAACAGAAAAAATATTGTTAGTTGGGTTGTTAAAGAATGAAGTCAGAAAGCAATGTTCACTATTTAATTGTAATGCACTAATGCAGCTGTACGTTAGATTTTCGATAAATTTCACACTAAAATTTACCTAGCAAAAGGTTGCAAAATATTGAAACTGAAATTATTTTCTGTTTATGTACACTAAAATCTACCAAAAAAGTGATGGGCCATTAGTTTTAGCTGATCTTCCCTCCTATGACACACCCTAATATACAATATTTATACATAATGTCATCTAAACAGCCGTACTATGACTGTGTGTTCGTGCGTGTGTTGCCTCGTGATAGTTAGAGTGGGACCCCGTCCAGAAAGGACATTGTTCTAACCTCCAGTAGACCCAGGTTGGCTAGAGATTATGGTTTCCGAGTGTACAGTCAGCCAAAGATGCACCGACCCCACCCTGGATCTCGTGCGTGCAATTTTACCTGGCAATACTTGGTAAAGTAAGACTGTATGTAAAGGTTATTGTTATTGGTGGATCTATTTTCGGCTGTATCATTGTCAGGATAAATATTAAACAATCCAAAGGTAGAATTTTGTTAATAAGGTCATGAGAAGTTTCTAAATGTTCTTATATTTGCTTAAATAAAGAAGAAAATTTGATCTGAGAATCTTGTGGCAGTCCTCATTCCTTGTTGTAGTTGAGTTGCCAATTCACTAATATAATTTCTTCATTATATAAACAAATACTATATACTAACATTTGGAAACTTCTCATGAACTTAAATAAGAATGAATAGTTTTTTATTATAAAAATTCTACCTTTGGTTTGTTTAATATTTATCCTGACAGTGATACAGCCGAAAACAGATCCACCAATGACAATCACCTTTACATACAGCCTGACTTTACCAAGTATTGCCAGGTAAAATTGCGCGCATGAGATCCAGGGTGGGGTCGGTGCATCTTTGGCTGACTGTACTGTACATCCAAAACTGGTGTTGTCTACTAATGCTGAGTCAGTCTCAACAACCTTGAGGTCAGAGACTGGGGTTTGCACATCCTGGACAGTGAACGAATCATTTGCAGAAACTAATGTTCACTTCAGCTCACAGGATGTGTTGCCATAATATCAGCAATTAACAATAACTCGGTAATGGTTATAGATAAAAAAAAACACAATTTATGCATCTCTTGGATGACAAAAATGAGTGTCACTCAACAGGAAACTTCTCACGATGTTATATATCCACGTGCACTTAGAAAAAAATATATATATAAACTACAGGATTTTTTTATTTATTTATAAAAAAAAATTACACTGATCTTAGATATGGATCCGGTCCTTTTCGCTGCCACCCATGAAACTGTTTAAATTCTTTATATATACAGTATGAGTAACAGGAAAACAGATTATCTCAACTGTTACTCAACTCAAGTGTGACGAATAACTTCTATTATGAGAATTGTTACTGTTACTTGGAGTATACTTGATTAATTGTAGACTGTAGACTGGTCCTGTAGACTGGTCACCTTAGACTACGTTTTGCCACTTTGTAACTATAGCTTCTTTGTAACAGTACCAGTATAACACAGTAATGGGGAGAACATAATATCTCTACCTTTACCAACTGTGTATCTGTTGGGTGACTGTTAAGGTGTATAATAGCTACTTGTGAAGCTGTCATATATTTTTTACTTTTTACTTTTATCCTCTTCGCCACTGATCGGCTTGTTAGCCGCTTGGGCGATCGGTCAAGCCTCTAATTCCTTTTCCTTTTCATTTATCTTCTTCATCAAAAGATCGGCTCGCTAGCCGCCCGGGCAATCCGTCACATCTCTGTCACGCACTGTTGGTAAATACTGGGCATGCACCGGCTCCTAAATGTACCTGAACCCGCTCCAGTGTTGGTCAAGTCTTGTCTTGAAAGAGCTCACATTCGGTGCCGTCACAACACTCTCTGGTAGATTGTTCCAAGAGTTTACAACCCTCACTCCGAAAAAGTTTGCCCTCACAGTTTTCTGGATTTGCGGCTTCTTCAATCTTGAGCTGTGACCCCTTGTGGGGCAAGCGTCCGCCAGCTCCAAGTAAGGACACTCAACTGAGTAGTGCCCCCTGAGATGCTTATACTATACTGCCAGACTGGGGTCACTATCTCTAAAGGGAAATTCTTAACTCTAATCTTAATTTCTAAGGGTCGCTGCCACCAGACCCCCTCTGGACAATATGTAGCTCGTTAGGTAGCGTGCAGAGTGGACTAGGCATTAGGTCAGGTTTTTCATTGACCGGATCGATAACGGAAAGAAGGGTGAAACCACAACATGTCTCAGTTCTTTTTGGTAGCATGTCGATGGTCTAGGCACATGGGTAGTGTAATTCTGATATCAGGGTCACTTGGACGGAAATAAAGGTAACTGTCATGGTCACGTTGACTGCTGATCTATTTAACTAATGATTCTTATTAAACTCCACGCCAGCAAAACATGAGTGAGTTAGCGACCCCTGAGAAGATGTGTTTTTTCCCCATAGATGCTGCACTTGTGTACCCTCCCAGAGTCCCGTCTTTGTGAAGACAGTTATCAATGTGTTGTTATTCCACTTTCTCCTGGGAAGCTCAATCTTGAATTAGTCTGTGTATATCAACTCAAGTAATTCGCCAGACCTTTGTCAACTGAGGGTCATCTTTGAATGAGTAACAGTTAGTTTGTTTGTGATTACTGTCATTGCGTGAGTAGCGATCACTGGCAACTCACGGGTATTTATACCCGTGCATCGCCAGGGAGAGCGCTCCCTGACGCTGCTCCAATGTTTCTCCAGGTATGTTTATGTGTAGCCATTCAGTTAATTCAGTCAATTGTAGTGAATATCAGTGTTCATCAGTGTTCACGGTTTGGCAGTTGAATTGTCATTCATCCAGTGTAAGAGGTAATATAACGTAAATACGTAGGTCGTCTAGACAAGAGAGTTGTTTGTGTTGTCATGCTTCCCAGTCCACTCCCTGGCACTGCTCCAATGTTTCTCCAGATCCCATTGTGATTCTTGCATCGTTCAAGAACGGCCCCGGATGTAGTAGATACCCAGCAGGGACCATATATGAAACGATGGCACCGATGCTGCCTGATTAATGTGCTTCGTTGGGCCAGACCCCAGACTCGCCATGTGTCTGGCTACCACACAATAACAACGGTCGTGAGCCCCAGTGCTCTACCCTGGGTTACTCCTTGGAAGTATATGTCAACAGAGAGTGTTGTAAGATGTATGTTAGGGATAATTAGTTGGAAATAATTATCCCATGTTGGGTAGTGGACCCCAGGTATCTGCTGATTTAATTATTAACGAGTATGTTGAGTAAAGCAATCTACAATGAGTGCCATGTACTATGTATTGTGAGTAGGGCCAAGGAACTGGTCCTACTATGCCATGTAATGTAACACCAGTAATGTTGTGTGCAGTAAGAATGTAAGATTTGAGTAAATACTGTTGAGTAAAGAAATAAGAAAATAAGTAAATAAGAAAATAGGTAAAGAAGAAAGTACTGAGTCTGCAAAAAGCCCAGGAGTTGAGCCTGGTAGTTATATGATTAATACTATCTCTTTTCCCCTTTGATTTCATATTAATAAACTTGTTCTTAGAGTATTTTAGGTGTATTCATTTCTCCCACAGTATTTTACCTTTATTTCCGTCCAAGTGATTTGATACCAGAATTACCATACCCATGTGCCTGGACCCTCGACCATGCTACCAAAAGAATGACTATGCTAACAAAAGAATGTCCATGCTACCAAAAGAATAGGTGACAGAACTGAGTAAGAGTAAGAACTAAGAGAAGTAAGTAAGATGAGGGTGGTGTAGAGGTGTATGGAAACGCGCGCCCTCACATAACTACTGTGGGAGAAATGAATACTCCTAAAATACTCAAAGAACAAGTTTATTAATATAAAATCAAAGGGGAAAAGAGATATTATTAACATATAACTACCAGGCTCAACTCCTGGGCTTATTGCAGACTCTGTATTTCTTATTTACTAACTTCCTTATTTTCTTATTTACTCAACAGCAATTAGTCAGGTATTACACTCTTACCGTGCACAATCTTACTGGTGGCACATTACATTACATAGCAGGACCAGTTCCTTGTCCCTACTCACAATACATAGTTACATAGCAACTCCTTGCAGATTACTTTACTTCTCCCTCATTACAAGGTACTTCTCATTACATCCATGTTATAAGACCAACTGGCCTATGATACTTCACAGACTGTTGGTAGTGCATAGGCGATGCACTCACAACAACACGCTAATACTGATACAAACACCTACATGGGTCCACCCCCCAACATGGGGTAATTATTAACAAACACGTACAACCACACTGTGAACCATAACTCCAAGGCATGTTCCAGGGTATAGCACTGGCGCCTCTAACAACTGATGACTGCTGTTGTGGTCGGTTACACTCCGACACGAGGCGGGTCTGGGGCCCTCGGCCCACGAGGTGGACGTGCCGTCTCGATGATGTTGAATCAACGACATCGTCCATATATGGCTCCCTGCTGGGAATCTACTGGCTCCGGGGCTATCGTGGGGTGATCCGAGAACCACAAATTGGATCTGGAGGCAAACGGTGAGATCAGGCGTCAGGGGGGCAAGCATGAACAACACAATCACAACAAATCTCTCGCCTGGAAACGACAGAGATTTACTTTATATTACTTCTTACACTGGGTGAATGACAATTCAACTGTTGAAGCATGAACACTGATGAACACTGATATTCACTACAATTGACTGAATCAAACTGAAGGGCTAGGGAGCACATAAACATACCTGGAGGCAAACGGTGAGATCAGGCGTCAGGGGGGACAAAGGTCTCCCTTACTCATGGTATATATACCCCTGAGTTGCCAGCGATCGCTACTCATGCAATGACAGGGATTATAAACAACTCAGCTGTTACTCATTCAAGGATGACCCTCAGTTGATAAAGGTCTGGCGAATTACTAAAGTTGATTTGCATAACTAATTCAAGATTAAGTTTGCTAAAAGGAAGTGGAATAAACGCATATTGACAACTGTGTTCGAAGGCAGGACTAACTGGGAGGGATCCTGAGTGTAACGAGTGGGAAAATCACGTCTCTCCTTAATGCTATGAAAACATACAATTAATATTATATAACCCGTAGCTGGGTACAATTCATCAAATAATCCCGTAATATTCATTCCGTGAGTTATCTTTATCAATGACTCCCGTTCTCTGCGATTCTACAAGCGTGGTGGATTTGAATGCTATGCAGCATAATATGAATTAAAGGGTTTTTAGGAATGACAATGATGTGCGCAGTACAATACACCTCAACTAGGTCCCCCCTTGCCCGTCTGTAGTATAAGCTAGGCAAGTTCAGGCGCTCCAATCTCTCAGGGTAGCTGAGGTGCCGAAGTGCAGGCACCAGTCTGGTGGCCCTCCTTTGAACATTTTCAACCAACTGACAGTCCCTAGCATATCTCGGGGACCAGATGGGATGACAGTACTCCAGATGGGGAAGCACTTCACTCCTGAAGATCGTTACGAGGGATGGACCGTCGTGAACGACCTTCTTATAAGACCCAATAATTTATTTGCCTGATTTACCTTCTTCTCGCAATGGCCCGAGAACTTCAGCTCATTGTCAACATACACACCTAGGTCCTTCTCACATTCAGTCTCAAATAGTGCAGTTTCTTCATCCCGTTGGGGACATATGAAACGCCTCCTTACCCTTGGTACGCCCCAGGTGCATCCTCTTACACCTCGTGACATTGAATCTCAGCAGCCATTTCTTCAACCATTCTTGGAGCCCACACAGGTCCTTCTGCAGCTCTTCACATTCTGCTTGGTTCTTGATTTCCCGAAATAACTTGGCGTCATCGGCAAACATTTGTATGGAGTAGTGTACAACGTCAGGCATGTCATTTATGAAACAAACAAACAACAGTGGGCCCAATACACTGCCCTGTGGTACCCCACTTGTGACAGGTATGGATGACGATTTCGTGCCATTAATCACCACACACTGCTTGTGATCATGTAGAAAGTCTTCTATCCACGCTAGGACATTTCCCCGAATTCCGTACCCTTCCAGTTTGATTTTCAGCCTTTCGTGGGGTACACTGTCGAAAGCCTTGGCAAAATCTAGGTAAGTATTGTCGATAATACCACCCCGTTCCAGAATATGGGTCCAAATATCCAATACCTTGAGCAATTGTGTTAAACAGGAGCGCCTCGACATAAAACTGTGTTGGCAATCCTTTACAAGGTTGTTTCGTATTAGATGTTCCATTGCGGCATCTCTGATAATACTCTCAAGTACTTTACATATTATGCTGGTCAGGCTCACCGGTCTATAGTTGTTCGTTGAGTGATGATCGCCCTTCTTGAAGATAGTGTAAGAGCGGGGACTGCTACTACTTACTGCTGAGCCACCGAGGCCACCATTTGTAAGAGCGGGGACTGCTACTACTTACTGCTGAGCCACCGAGGCCACCATTTGTAAGAGCGCACACCACAAGCTGCCGCCCTGTAAGGGCTTGGCACTCTTACAACAATTTACGTAATACTCTGACCTGGTAGCGTGATGTGAGAGGAAGGCCCATGGGTCCATGTAATTATAGTATCGAGTATTAGGGAGAGAACAACGGTAAATACTATAGGTGAATCATAGACCCACATACAAATACATTGTTTATTAAACACAAAAATGGTTACAGAAAAGACGTTGTATTCACCTAAAACAGGAACTCCTGGTACCATGTCCTCAGGCTCAATTTACTTGCACCACTACTGGGTGTACACACACCAAAACACACATAAACTCTTACAGCACCTTAGTACCAATAAAACCTGTAGCTCCTGCCAGTACAACACTCAATACCCCAGGGGCAATACTCCAGTGGCCGCCAAGGGAGTCTCATCACCAAGTGAGACCTTCCAACAAACTCCGATAATTCCGGTGGACTAACACCACCACACCAACAGCCCCACCGAGTTATGTACTGTACTCATCCACCAATGATGGGACTGGCAGTTGTTTGGGGGCTTGACGATCCGGGTTCACCACAGGGGTAGGGCGTTAGGGGAATACTACCCCCTATGGGGCCCATGGGTGGTAGTGGAGCTTCTGACGCTCGGGGTTCAAGGGGACACCAGACTCCACTGGACCTCAGACATTTCCCCAGACTAGTGGATGCGCCAGCCACGCTACAGACACGACCTAGGCTGCAATAGGGACCTGTGGGTGGAGGAGCGTGGCGCTTACTGGTTTGAAAACGAACCGCCGCCTTCCACCCATGCTAAAGTCACGGATTCCACCTACTCAACCATTTCACTGAATTACGTTACTGTAACACTCTGACGTTTGAAACTGAGACTACAAACTCAGTTTCATTCCCTACTATTATCTTCACAAACAATGCTCTGACTAAGGGCCAATTGCAAGAACAGTCGTGGGGTGTACGATGCCATTTACGATAACCTTCTTGCCCTAATCTTGTTTCAGTTATACCACCCTTTTGAAGCTCTGGAGAGATCTCGAAGTTTCGATATTTTGAGTACAGCACTAGCTAATAATTCCCACCAGGAAACTTGTTTCAAGACTCCTCCAAAGCTTCGAAAAGTGCAGAATTCCATGTGTTAAAGGCGATATTGCTGAAAAAAGACCAGGGCAAGAAGGTCATCGTAAATGGCGCTGTACACCCCATAACCGTTCTTGTAATTGGCCCTAAGATATCAAAAGCTAGAATTAAATTGATCACAAAAGGATGGATGGCAACAGGTCCCCACATGCAGCGCCTTGCTACAACACCCGAGGAGCAGATTCAAAAGGTTCCCTTCAGAATATTAACTAATTCCTCAGTTAACCTCCCTACCACAATTTCACTATGATTATCAGTCTCTGATATTCATAGGTGAAAAAAAAGGTTTACAGAGTCTCGGTAGATGCAAATGAGTTTACAACTCGGTCAACAAACATACGACAACTCGATGACGTCGTCAAAGAAACAGGGAGAATGGAGGACATTTCCACTGGGAGACTCAGAAAGTTTTGTGGACGTGTAAGCGTAATATGGATCATTAGTTTAACAGGTTAGCCGTCATTACGATCATGACAATAGGACTCACATAAGCCACTTTCCATTCACTGGGGACCATTTGTTCATCCAGGCATTTACAAAACAGGATCTTCAGGGGCTCTGCAAGCTCGTTGCACAACTCTTTTAGCACTCTAGGATGCACCATGTCAGGTCCGGGACCCTTATGGACCTTTAGCCTGGACAGTTTATTTCTAATACCCTCTTCTGTGAACACAATGTGGGTCAGTGCTGTGTCGAACCGTCTGTCCTCAAACGCAGGAAGGTTAGTTGCATCCTCTCTTGTGAACACCGAGGAAAAGAAACTGTTCAATGCCTCAGCTTTATCCTGGTCAGAATCTGCGTAACTACCATCCACCAGCCTCAGGTCTGATACTCCTACATGCGTTTTAATTTCGACTTTGCATAGCGGTAAAACGCCTTTGGATTTGACTTGACCTCGCTTGCAACCAGCCTCTGGAACTCCTTTTCAGCCCTTCTACCAGGGGCGTTCCTTGAGTATTTGGCACCCGGGGCAGACCTATCCACTGGCACACCCTTCCTTCCAGAGATGAATAAATATACAGTAAAAGTAAAATACACAATCGTCCCTAGAGTACTGGGCACCCAGGGCAGGGCATTCCTTTGCCCCCTTACTCTTCCTCTACTGAGACGAATGATACAAAAAAATAATAATAATACTTTTAAGAAATTTTGGATTATGCATAGTAAATATTATAAATGTTTTAGTTTCCTTCTATTAATATGGAAAATTATTATTTTTTTTTTACTAAAATATAATGTAGCCTACATCAAGTGCAATATTCGTAAATAAAAAGCAGGTTTATAAATGTGGATGATATTTAGGAAATCTACAGTATATATAAACAAATGTATTTCCTAATTTCAACAAAATTTACACGATACAACAAAGCACATACAAGTAATTCAAATTTACAAAGTACAGAAACCATACTGTATATAAATACAAGTTACACATTAAATAAATTATTACACAATGAGAAGGGCGCAGCCTTCTTCAACTCACTTTTATCAGAAACTTTATATATATATATATATATATATATATATATATATATATATATATATATATATATATATATATATATATATATATATATATATATATATATATATATATATATATATATATATATATTAGTTTTACAGCTTCATCGTTCGTGACTTAGCTTCAGCAAACTTACCAATTATTTCATCAAAATTAACTGTCTTGGCACATTCATTTTCGATAGAAATCATAGCTAGGCTGTTCAATCTTGCCTGAGTCATGCTAGAACGAAGATAATTCTTGATGAGTTTCAGTTTAGAGAAACTTCTTTCACATGATGCAACAGACACACATATTGTTAAAAAGAATCTCAGGCACAATGACAAGTTTGGCAAGGTTTCACAAAAGTCCCATTTGACAATAAACTTCAGGAACTGCAAGACTGTTCATATATTTGCTTCTTCAGGTGTGATTTTGGCAGCCTCCTTGTGTCTGCGAAGTCGCATTATTTCTACCATGACATCCTCATTAGAAATTTCATTAAAAATCTTGGTCATGCTTGAATTTGAAATACTCCCCTGAAGTTGTTCTTCTTTTGCAGAAAGCAAGTAGCTTGGCTGAATAGCTGCAAACATTGACAAGATGTTATCCATGGCCTCTGAACGAGCATCCAATTCTAGACTAAATCGATCTAAGCATTCAAACATTGATCTCCTCATTTCCTCTTGCATTGTCAGTCCAGCATCCCTAGCCATCTCTCCTGGCATCATTTTCTTACGTCTTATCCTCCCTCTTGTTTCCATGGAGATGCCCATTTCTTCACATTGTGTAGTTGCATATTGAATGGCTCTCTCCACAATTTCATTCCGCTGACCTCGAAGAAACAATTTCAAACCATTGAGCTTTACAGTGCACTTTTCAAGACTTATTCCTTCTGTTGGCAAATACTTCTGTGTGAGTTTCACTTCTTCCAGTACATCACACCAAAAAGAAAGATAACCCAAAAAATAAAAATCCCATACAGCTTTAAGCAAAACTTCAGCTGATCCTCTTGTGTCAACATTTTCTCTTTGATCCGTCAATGTTTCCAGGGCTATGATCAGCTTCTCAAATTGTTTCTTGAGAGACTTTACGGCATCATGATGTGCACTCCATCTAGTTTGAGAAAGTCTTTTGACTGTCAGGTTCATATTTTCTTTCAGTACTTCCCATCGGTGAGTTGAAAGTGAAAAAAAGCAATAAAGTTTTTCTACAGTTCCAAAGAATGTTACACATAAAGAATTGGTTACAAAAGAGTGTACCCCAAAAAGGTTCAAGGAATGATTGGCACAAGGCACAAACAAAACATTTGGATTTATTTCTTTGATTTTCTTCTGAGCCCCTCCATGAATACCAGCCATAGTTGCAGCATTATCATATCCTTGACTGCGGCAAAAGTTAATGTCCAGTCCATCACTCTCCAAAATACTCAGGATATCCTTTGTGGGCTCATTTGCAGTCTTTCCAGCAATAGGAAAGAAACTCAAGAAAGATTCCCTTACTTCAACAGAATCACCTTCAATATGAACATATCTAATCACTTCGGACATCTGATCTGTATGAGAAATATGAGGTGTACTGCCAAAAAGAATTCCAAAATACTTGGCCTTCTTGATGTCAGCCAAAATGTTTATCCTTAACATTATTTCCTAGAAGACAGGTGAATTCATTCTGAATATTTGGTGACAAATAAGAGCTCACTCTCCTTCCAGATGTCTGAAATGGAATAGCATGCTTAACCTCCAAAAGATGTACTTTCAAAACAGGATCATAATTTGATAGTAAGTCCACCAGTTCCAGGAAATTGCCTTTGTTTATTGATAACATATCCTCCCTATGACCTCGAAAAGGAAGGTTCTGTCGAGCGAGAAACATAGTCACATCCAAAAGACGATGAAGTATGTCCCTCCATTTCTTCCTCTCTCTGTCCATTGCAGCTTTGGTCCTGCCTCATGGCACCCCCCTCTGGCTGTCACCCGGGGCGGACCGCCCCCCCTTGGTACGCCACTGCCTTCTACACTCTATCTTTGCTTGGTTTCTGGCTCTTGCATACATCCCCCTTTCTTGCTCATCGTTTGACCCAACCCACGTCTTGAATTTCTGGGTTTTCTTCTTAATTTTGTCGACCGCCGCATAGTTCACGTGTAGGGATCCCCTCGTATTCCTAGAGGCACTGGGTTAGGTCTTGGGTATATATTTATCGATCAAATGGGTCACTTTACTAGTTATGATATTCAGCGTAGTGTCTGCGTTCTTGTACCTTAATGAGTCAGGCCAGTTGATACTCCTCATCTCTTCTCTCATCCCATTGTAATTTCCCTTGTAATATTTGCACCTTGGCCTGGCCTTATCCTGAACTAGGTAACAGTTAAATATGAATGACAACACTATATGGTGACTGGTGCCAACTGGGGCAAGGTGTTCCAGTTTGGCCACCATACCCTCCTCGTTTGTTATGATGAGGTTAAGTGGCTTGGGTGTTTGCTCCCCTCTGTAATGTGTCGGGTCTCTAACATGTTGGAACAGAAAATGATCTCTCAGAGTTTTTACAAAAAGAGTAGCAGGGTTATTCAAGTCATTCGGGGTGGACTCGTTTCTCCAGTCGATGTCGCCATAGTTAAAGTCCCCCATGATAAGGAGGTGGCTAGGGTTGAGCATCGCTGCGTTGTTTATTAAGGTTCTTAAGTTCCTTTGATTTAGTGAGCCACAGTTTGGAGATCTGTAGATACACCCGACGATAAGTAAGTCCCCTCCCTTTAATTTAATTTTACACCACTTGGACTTTTCAAAAACATCCTCTCCCTGTACCCTCGCCTGGCTGGCTCTAAGGTCTTGCCTAGCATAGATAACCACACCCCTCTTGCAAGTTTCTTGAGAAAGGTTCGTAAAAGAGTCATATCCAGCAATACTGAATTCACATTCTTCTGGGTCGATTCTCCTGTTCTTGTACAACAGTTCTACAACACCTACAATTTCTGGTTGGTGTGCTCTTAGTAGTGTTTCAAACTCCTCTCTCTTATCAAGGAACGTGTCAGTATTAGTGTACATGACATTCAAGCCAAAATTTGTTCTCGGTAACGTCTCTGCTCTTAGTAGTAAACCCGCTCCCCCCATTCTCAGAAGCTGCAGCATTTGCTAAGTACACTGTATTTTGCAGGGTGTAGTTAGAAATGTCATTGTTTACACGGAGCTCACCTCCTCCTGTCCGGTAGGCGGAGCTGGTGCCGCCTCCCGGGTGGGGGGTTGAGTGGGTGGAGGGTGCACTGCTGCCCCCTGGCCCTGTGTCGGCACACTTGTTTGCACTACCCTCCCCCTGAGTATAACCCATGTACATCTGTCCCTGTTCCTCCTTGACTTCTCCCACTTCTGCTTCAAGTCCTGCAGGAGCTTCTTGTGCTGTTCCCTCTGTGTAACAACCTTCCTGGGATATAAAAACCACACTCCAAAATCACACACACACACACACACACACACTCCAACACCACCCACACACAACACAGCCTCCAACACCACCCACATACCCCAAAATCACACACACACACCTTCCAACACCACCCACACACAACACACACACACCCCAAAATCACCCCCCCCCCACACACACCAAATAATACGGGGGGTACTACTATTATGCTGTCATTCGGAATCGAGTATGACAACCATTCAGCTATGATAAAATTACAGCTGCTTCTCAACTTACGACGGAGTTAGGGACCCAAATCCAGGTCGTAAGTCGAATTGGTCGCAAGTCGAAAATGCAAAAAATAATACATAGAAAATCTAAAATTAAATACAGTACAGTAAAAGTAATCAATAATGAAGAATGAATACAGTGTTACTGTGCACTTACCTTTAATGTAGTCAGCTGAATGCACACGGGGCCCCATAAAATCCCTTGGGGTTTGACGTCGCCTCCCTTGCTGTATTCAGCTCATTATTCCTCTTTGCTTTTCTTACCTCGGTCTTAACCCTACCGGCCATTAACTTATAGTAATCTCGGAGGTAAACTTCATCAGGATTTATTCTCCTACCTAAAGCCTTCTGTTGTCCAATAATAATCTTCAAATAATTATTTATCAATTTAGGGTCATTGTTGTTTGATCTGAGTTTTTTATGGTATGTTCTGCCTTTGTGCATTAAGTAACTCATTATTTAAATTGTCGTGGAACTCGGCAACCTCAGATCTCGTTATCAGGTCAATCTCAACCGTCAGGTCTCCGGGTAGGGTGAGGTCGCCCTCTGTGGGTACATTGTGTGAAGTCACGTCGTGTGAGGTCATGTAGTTCACCCCCAAGCGTGATACCCCTTCTCTC
Source organism: Homarus americanus (assembly GCF_018991925.1). NCBI lineage: Eukaryota > Metazoa > Arthropoda > Malacostraca > Decapoda > Nephropidae > Homarus > Homarus americanus. The sequence continues at coordinate 3,865,775 of NW_024718273.1, read as the reverse complement.
AGCTGCCTCTTCAGACTATCAAAGTTTGCCCTTCTGAAATCTGGGACTTTAGTGGAATTTTCTTTGCAACTGCCCTGAAATTTTAACTGGAATCTAATTTCTATGTGATCGTTGTTTGCAAGTTCGTTCCCTACCTCGACATTACTAATGAGGTTTTCTCTGTTCGACAGAACTAAATCGAGTATATTATTACCCCGGGTGGGTTCGGCTAAATATTGACTTAGGAAACTGTCCTGGATCGTTTCAAGCAAATCCTCTGATTCTGAGGTCAATCCAATCTATTTGGCTAAAGTTAAAGTCGCCTACTATACAGACTTTGCTATGTATGGAAACCCTGCGCATTTCGTCCAAATAAGTTGCTCATTAACTCTATCAAGATTAGGAGGTCAATATATATTACTTCGGTGATTAATTTTTCCCTACCATAGATTAATTCTATCCAAATTGTTTCTGTATTCCGCTCAGTTTTGATTTCCTTGTTTGTTTCACACTTCAGATTATCACTGACATAGATTGCTACTCTGCCTCCTTTCCTAATCTGCCTATTGGTATAGAATAATTTGTAACCTGCAATTTGGTATTCGACAGGTAACTCACGTGAGTCTAGGTTTATCCATGTTTCGGTGAATGCTATAATATCGATTTTTTTCGGTATATACCAAGGCCCTAATATCATCCATTTTGTTTCTCATACTTCTACTGTTTGCGTAGTAGACATTTAAGTTAGTTGTGTTCTCATTCCTCTCCTTGTCGCATTTAGGTTTTAACACCCTGCCTAATTTAGTTTTGTCATAATCCCAGCACTATTTCCCTGTAAGAGCCACAGTAAATTTACCTGCTCCAAAAAATGTCAGTGAATTGGAAGCTTTCCTGGGTATGATACAGTATTATTCAAGGTTCTTGAGTGGACTTTCATCAGTTTTAGC
>NW_024718273.1:3818481-3864750 GCF_018991925.1 Homarus americanus | reverse complement strand
CGGTATTGCTTCGTTCAGTTACGTATTGTGAACAACATAACATATGGGATTAAGTGAAATAGAGGCTAGGGCCGACCCCGAACTCCACTTTTTCGGAGCACAATACCTCGTTGTAGTAAAATCTTCTTAATTTTATGATGGTATGCACACACAATTAATAATTAAAAATATCAATAATAGTAGGTTTTTCAACACTTACATTAGTAGAAGCGATAAGCTGGACATACAAGGGATGGGGGTTGGCGGATTTCGAACAGAAAGGAGCAGATTATTGACCTCACCTGTATCACTTGTATCAATTGTAACAAAGCCACCCTGAGCACCCCAGAGACATCTTTGTCAAACCCCTCAAAGTCCATATATAAGTCCATATCCTCCTATCTGCATTATCACTAGCACTGACTTGGGCCGGCTGTGATGGGTGGCGAGGTGAAAGAACTTCGTGTATGTTTGTGTTGCTAAGGCGACCTTGTCGCACCCTGCTTGCGCCGCTCTCGCGTAAAGGGTACACACACATGGAAAGTGAGCATTCATTTCCAGCAGGAATTGCAGCCATGATGAAGCCGCGTAAAGTGGGACGTAAGCGAGTTGACTGTATATGTATGTATGTATGTATGTATGTATGTATGTATGTATGTATATATATATATATATATATATATATATATATATATATATATATATATATATATATATATATATATATATATATATATATATATATATATATATATATATACAGTATTGGCATAGCGGTTTTTATCGTTTTTTGATTGCCTGCATGGATGAACTTTCATTATGGAGTTTTTTTTTTCACATATCTTATGGTGAGTGTCCTGGCTCGGGCAGCTATTTTTAGATTGCCCTACCGTACCCTGCCAGCTGTCTTTAGCTCATAAAATTCATACAAATTACCCGGCCAGAATACAATTTACATTGCTGGAATTTATAATTTGGTGGTATTTTTGAATATAAACATCATATATTTTTCATTAACGCACAAATTTTAGATAAAATGTTTTCTCTAGTAAATATATTTATCTTTTGTGCAAATATATTGACATTATATTCAAAATATTCCTAGTCTTACAAGAATCAGCAATGTCCTCTCCTTGGGACGGCAGTTTGGTGGGGAGGGGAGGAGGAGGACTGACGACCATCTGTTACCTGTGAAGAATATTTTTTTATTAACTGAAGATATTTGTTTTAGCTCATAAATTCATACAAATTACCGGTCGAATATAATTTACATTGCTGGGGCCTTATAATTTGATGATCATTTTGAATAAACATCATATATTTTGCATTAGACATACAAATTTTAGATAAATGTTTTCTCTAGTAAATATGTTATCTTTTGTGCAAAATATATGACATTTATATTCAAATATTCCTGGTCTTAAAGGAATCAGCAATGTCAATTATATTATCCTAACTTTAATCTGGTGTATTTAATACAAAATGTTAAAATTTATTTTTTCACCCACTCTTCTCTTGAAGGAGGATTGGTGGGATTGGGGGGTTAGGACTGACGCGCGGTTGAAGCAAGGTGGGGTACTGATTGACAGATAGTGTCTGAAGAATATTTTTTTTATTAACTGAAGAAATTTGTTTTAGCTCATAAAATTCATACAAATTACCAGCCAGAATATAATTTTACATTGCTGGAATTTATACAATTTTTGTGTCATTTTGAATATAAACATCATATATTTTGCATTGAACGCTGAAATTTTAGATAAATGTTTTCTCTAGTAAATATGTTATCTTTTGTGCAAAAATATGACATTTATATTAAAATATTCTTACAAGGAATCCAGCACTGTCAATTGTATTATCCTAACTTTAGTTTGGTATTATTTATTAAAATTTAGTGGTTTTCCAAAATTTCTCAGAGAGGGAAGAGCCAGCAGGTGTTGTGTGAGAAGAGGAGGAGTTGAGTTCATTATTTGAATGGACGTTCTTGGCGACTGTATTTCTCTATTTCTCTTAAGTATTAATTGTGTGCATGTACCATCATAAAATTAAGATGTTATTTTACTAACATAGTTATGTGTCTCTAAAAAGTGGAGTTTGGGAGTGGGGCTGGTTTCTATTGGAATTAATCCCATATGTTCTTTTGTTCATAACAGTTCATAGCAGGACCCTCTGGGTTCTATTGACACGTTAAGTGGGATACAACATATATATATATATATATATATATATATATATATATATATATATATATATATATATATATATATATATATATATATATATATATATATATATATATATATATATATATATTATATAATCCAAAATGAAAAGCGTGGATAAGATAAATCTTGATAAAATCACGGAAAATGGAAACAGTACCTTGGCTTGTCTTTATTAGACTCTTCAGAGCAACTGATTACATGGACAGAGCTAAATATACAGGTGACCTAAAACATGGTCAGGTCATAATGTGTTGGTGTGTTAGTGGATGTATCATTATGCCTGACTTGTTTTAGGTCATTATTTTAATTTTTATATATATATATATATATATATATATATATATATATATATATATATATATATATATATATATATATATATATATATATATATATATATATAAAGTAATACCCCGCTTTACACGTTCTTTTTACGCGTTTCTACATTTACGATACCCTGTCAGAACCAGAATTCCCACTTTACGCGGTGCATCTACTCATATACGTGGTGAAGTATAATTTTTTTATTTAGCTCATAAAATTCATACAAATTACCCGGACAGAATATAATTTACATTGCTGGAATTCTTACAATTTGATGATCATTTTGAATATAAGCATCATAGATTTTGCATTAGGCATACAAATTTTAGATCTAATGCAAGTAGTTTGTTTACTCAGAGCAAATATGTTATCTTTTGTGCAAAATATATGACGTGTATATTCAAAATATTCCTGGTCTTGCAAAGATTCCAGCAATGTCAATTATATTATCCTAACTTTAGTCTGAGGTATTATTTATTACTAACAATTTAAATATACTGTTATAACCCAAACATTTCTCTGGTAGGGAGGGAAAGTGGGGGTGAGGGGTAGGGAGGGAGGGAGGGACCCAGGGAGCAGGTGGGAAGAGGGGGGGAGGTGGGGTATTTTGATTGACAGATAGTATTTGGGTAAGTATATTTTGTTTATTTATTGAAGATATTTGTTTTAGCTCATAAAATTCAGACAAATTACCAGGCCAGAATATAATTTACATTGCTGGAATTCTTACAATTTGATGATCATTTTGAATATAAGCAGCATAGATTTTGCATTAGACATACAAATTTCAGATCTACTGCAAGTATTTTGTTTACTCTGAGTAAATATGTTATCTTTTGTGCAAAATATATGACGTGTATATTCAAAATATTCCTGGTCTTGCAAGTAATCCAGCAATGTGAACTATATTATCCTAACTTTAGTCTGAGGTATTATTTATTTCTAAAATTTTAAATATTCTGTTTTCTCCCTAACATTTCTCTGGTAGGGAGGGAGGGACCGACTGACCCAGCTGGTGTGGTGGGAAGAGGGTGGGGAGGCAAGGTGGGGTATTTTGATTGACAGATAGTGCCGTGAAGAATATTTTTTTTTATTAACTGAAGATATTTGTTTTAGCTCATAAAATTCATACAAATTACCCGGCCAGAATATAATTTACATTGCTGGAATTCTTGCAATTTGATGATCATTTTGAATATAAACATCATAGATTTTGCATTAGACATACAAATTTTAGATCTAATGTAAGTATTTTGTTTACTCTGAGTAAATATGTTATCTTTTGTGCAAAATATATGACATTTATATTCAAAATATTCCTGGTCTTATAAGGAATCCAGCAATGTCAATTATATTATCCTGTAGTGGATTTCTCCCCTACAAACGCTGTTTGTCGCTGCTTAGCCGACCCCACGAATTCCCCAGTGTATGCCTCTTGGTCTATGTCAACCAGCGCCGCCCACGGAGCGGGGGTCAACTACTAAGCCACGCCAACCCCCGCTATTTAAGACCTGACCTCGTGGTGACCTGCCTCTTTCTACCTACACCAACCAGCCAGCAACACCTCCTCCTCCTCCGCCTGCCTGGCGGTCCTCGCTCCCGCTGGAGAGCATGGCGACCCACAAGCTGGTCCTCCTCTGAGCATCCTCACCAACCAGCTCTCTCCTCCTCTAGCTACAGCCGCAGCAAGCTACACCTCCTCCTCCGCCGCTGCCTGGCGGCCCTCGCTCCCGCCGGCGAGAATGGCGACCCACACGCTGTCCTCCTCTGAGCATCCTCACCAACCAGCTCTCTCTACATCACGCTTGTAACCATGCTGCCTTCCCAGCACCAAGCTGCATTGTACATCCAATGCAATATGTATACAGAGAGCACATTGTGAGTTTCCTTTCTCCATCCCATCCTGAGTCCGAACAAAACCACCCATACCCCACAATCCTAACTTTAGTTTGAGGTATTATTTATTACTATACCTTAAAATCTAGTGTTTTTCCCCAAACATTTCTCAGAGAGGGAGGAGCCAGCGAGTGTGGGAAGAGGGGGAGGGGGGGTGGGAGTTGAGTCCATTATTTGAATGGACATTAACTTGGCACTGTATTTCTCTATTTCTCTTAAATATTAATTGTGTGTGCGCACGATCGTAAAATTAAGATGTTATTTTTACTAGAACATAGGTATTGTGTCGGGAAAAAGTGGAGTTTGGGGGTCGGCCCGGTCTCTATTTCAATTAATCCCACATGTTATGTTGTTCACTTTACACGTTTCTCGCTTTACGCGGGCCTCCGTGGGTTCAAATGACCGCGTAAAGCGAGGGTTCACTGTATGTATGTATGTATGTATATATATATATATATATATATATATATATATATATATATATATATATATATATATATATATATATATATATATATATATATATATATATATATATATATATATATATATATATATATATATATATATATATATATATATATATATATATATATATATATATATATATATACTGTATATATACTGTATATATACTGATACTGATTTAATGGCAATTTCGGGGATTTTTAGGAGTGTTTCTGACTTTATGCATTTTTTGGCTTTACTTTGTATGTACTTTTTCTGTGAGTTGGAACCAATTGTATTTGTTAATTGAGGGACCACTGTATTATTTTCGCATTTTCGACTTATGACCAATTCGACTTATGACCTGGTTGTCGGTCCCTAACCCCGTCGTAAGTTGGGGACTGACTGTAGTACTCAGAGCGGGTAAGACTGAGGTGTAAGATATGTTATAGTTTGACTTGTAATTTGGGGTAGATATACCTAATTTTCTTAATTTCATTTTAGTCTGTTACATGCATACAATCAGTCATACAGAATTAAAAAAAAAATTATCATGAGGTCAAAAACATAAAGGTAATAAACATTTATCTGCTGGGAAGTTAGCTTACAAAGCAGGGTGGGGAGGGTAGCTGTTCTCTGTTTCGTGTCCTATTAAATGATTGCTAAAGGGCAATGCAGTTTTTTTCCTTTAATTTTATTTATAATTTTTATTTTTTCCTCTGGACTGTCGCCATGCTGACTCAAGAGATGTGTGCGGCTGCTGCCTGTACACTGTGACGTCACATGGGGGGAGGCAGACTTCAGCTGGTCACAGTTACAGCTCACTGGCTCAATACAGTCTCTCCTCGACTTACGACGGGGTTCCATCCCGACGACCAGGTCGTAATTTGAATTTGTTGCAAATCGAAAAGGCAAAAATAATACATAGACATTCTAAAATGGGTGTCTCTCTTTCTTCTCAGCATCACGAGAACTCTCACTTTTACACTTGCCAGCCATTTTAAAGGGGATTACAAACAAAAATTTTGTCAGTACACAGCGCGATCACTAACGTCGGGAATCGAAAATACGTAATGTGAAAAATATTTTATACGACCATTGCCGTCATATGTCCGGGTTGTCGTAAGTCGAATATGTCGTAAGTCGAGGAGAGACTGTACTGTACATACATTCACTTCCCACACATACACGCACATACTCTTCATTTTTCTTATTTTATAGTTTTATAGTATACAGTACGGCACTATATACTGTAGAGTGACCCCTCGGTTAACGAACTCAATCCGTTCCAGAAGGTCGTTCGTTAACCGAAAAGTTCGTTAACCGAAACCATTGTTTCAATGGGTTTTTGGGTAATTGGTTCCAGCTCACCGAAAATTTCCTAAATTCAACAAAAATGGTAGAAAAGTTCACTTACTTTTAGGTGTGTATGTAGAAGGCTCCTGGATGATGATGATGATGATGGGATTTAGAATGGGGGTGGAGGAGAAGGAAGAAGAGAAGGCATTGGGGTGGAAGAGAAGTCACCCCATGGCGCCATTTCACCCATAAAATTTTAGCTCTCTTGGTGTAATTCAAGATTATTTTCTTTAAATCAACACTGCACTGCATTATATATTGTCAATATGTAAAATATATTTCAAAATGACCAATAATTTGCTTGGAAACACAGAAAAAAAGCGTTTAGTTGAAGAGAGACTCAAGTAAGATGTTACATCCAGTGAAAACAGAGAGAGACTAATGCCTGTTTGCTATGTTAAGAGGCTGGATGCCGCACATTAAACTAGTCACTTTACCTTCAATTATGTTCAATAATTGTTAAAATTATTAAAAAATAGAATATTAAACTTTTAAAATTATTGAATAGCATAAACTTCTTGATATTTACTAAAATAGTAAGGAATTTAAGCCCTAGAACCTATTAATGTATTGGCGGACTGATACTAAAGTTGGTTGCCCAGTCAGTGCAAGCGAAAACATGTTGAGGTCGGTTCGTAAGAAATTCGTTAACCGAATTTTTGTTCGTTAACCGAATTGAAGATCCTTATGGAAGGCAGTTCGTTAACCGAAATTTCGTTAACCGAGGCGTTTGTTAAACGAGGGGTCACTGTACTATAAAGCTAGCTATAAAATACTAAGCCACATTACAGAACAGTACCTGTATTGTAAAATGTGCACTTGGAGCACTGAATCCCCATTTTTCTGACTTCCCTCCCGAATTTATCCCAATGAGGTGAAGATTGCTAAACCAAAAATTGACGATTGCTAAATAAGAATGGGTGTTAAAAATTTTAAATTGCTAAACCAAAAAATTGCTAAGTGAATGATTGTTAAACGAGGGATACAGTCAGTTCTGCTATAACGCGATAGTTGTGTTCTTGTAAAACATCGTGTTATAGAAATTCGCGTAATAGAAATAACAGGGCTTATTGAGAAAACAGGGTTAGGTGCAGATTACTACAAATCGAAAAAAATTTCGTAGTTAGCCTGACACAAAGGATAGCACAGTCTAAATAAATGTTACATTCATATCTAATACTGAAATCATACAGTAAATGTTACACTTTACCTTGAAAAAATATGAATATAACTTGATGGGGGAGAAGGTTGATGTTGAGGAGTCATGCAGACAGGATTTGACAATTGTCATCGTCATCATCAGTATCATCATCATGTGGTTTTTCTTTAGGTCCTCATGTATTGATAAGGCTTTCTCTTTAATGGTGAGGAAGCTGGTCCCAGATCGCTTTTTCGTTTGGTCTTCTATCCAAACACTTAGAAGCCATTCCATCTCTTCAAGTTCCTTTGGCCGTGATCTCACACTTTTGCGAGCACTCAAGGTTTTTCCAGCAATACAGCTTGCTTTAATCTTTGCTGCATTGTCTCTAATGGTGCGTAAAGTAGACTCCTTTATTCCCGTTGCACGTACAATATCACATGTTCTTTCCTTATTTTCAAAACAATTGACAACATCAAGCTTCTCTTCAAGTGTTATAGCCTTTCTTTTACGATCACCACCGGAAATGCGATCACCAGAACGCTTCCCGGAGATATTCTTCTTTTCCATAGTCACAAAATTGGAGAAACAGTAATCAGAAATCACTGAGGACGCTTAAAAACTTCCCACGTGTTTCAGACTGATCGTGTGGTGTATATAACACAGGATGATACGGGAATTTTAAAATATGAGTTAATGAATTTATTATACAGTGATCAATTAACATAGTTTTGATGTGTTTAAGTAGTATTCAGGTGCCTTCAGCCTAGTAATGTTGCAACATTCATATCACTCACTCTAAACCACGAATTACATCCATACAGAGAGAGAGAGAGAGAGGCCAAGTGCTCTGTTTACATCACACACACATAAATGTTACATAAATTATTTCTGCAATTCTTGACAAACAAAACACATAAATCAATTGAACATGTGATGTCGAACGTGAACTGTAAACACTGTGTGTGATGTAAACAGAGCGTGGGTGTAAAACGCTACGTAATTTCATTTTCTCTTTTATTTAAAATTTTACAATTTACATATACTGTACAGGTATACTGTATACATAAATATTACATAAATTATTTCTGCAATTCTTCACAAACAAAACACATAAATCAATTGAACATGTGATGTCGAACATGAACTGTAAACACTGCATAACCCGCGCCAAGCCATAACAACCGTTCGAGTGGAATCGCGTTAGAGCAAACGCGTTCGCATTTTACAAATATTGTTCCTCTATTCATCAATCGCATTAGAGCCAATTCGCGTTGTCAAAACACGCGTTATAGCAGAACTCACTGTAGTTAGCCTAACACAAAGGATAGCACAGTCTAAATAAATGTTACATTCATATCTAAAAATGAAATCATACAGTAAATGTAACACTTTACCTTGAAAAAATATGAATCTAACTTGATGGAGGAGAAGGGTGATTTTGAGGTTGATAACATCGACCTTCTCTTCAAGTGTTATAGCCTTTCTTTTACGATCATCACCGGGAATGCGATCACCAGAACGCTTCTTGGAGTTATTCTTCTTTACCATATTCACAGTTAATACCACAAAATTGGAGAAATAGCACGCAAAAATCGTGTTACAGCAAACAAGCATTCGCGTTTTACAAATATCGTTCCTCTATTCATAAATCGCGTTAGAGCCAATTCGCGTTGTCAAAACACGCTTTATAGCAGAACTCACTGTACCTGTATTGAAGTACAGTATTACTGTATTCTAACTAAGTTTCTGATGGGTTGGTGATAGGAAGGGTGTCTAGCAATAAAACTTGCTTCAAATTTTTCTAGTGGCAACGGGGACACCATGCCATCGGGTAATCAGAGCTAACCCATGCAAATGTGGAAAAGGGCCACAAAACAGTGATAATGTTTAAAACCATTATCTCAGCAATTAACAAAGGTAGAGTGACTTATAAACTCACATCATGAAAACGATTTTGTGACACTATATTTTACACCCATTAATATGGATCAATACCAGACTGATGCATGTTAACAGTAGCCAAACTGAGCAGTGGAAAAATTTCCCACATGATGCAACTGAAAGCAGCACTGTACTTATGAAATGAAAAGTTTTTATTTCATAAAGCTCAGGTGACTTTCTTCTGTCCTTAATTTCTGCGGCATCATTTGAATGTACAGTAAAGGCGGGACAAAATACTTTGTACAGTATAGGCTATTTATTTACTTGGCAAATCAATTCATGCATAATCTTTTTCTCAAATATCATGGTCCAATTACTCACTAGTATCATAATGGATGCACGTCCATTGATGTCTTGTGACCTGCCTCGCTCCTCCATACCCAAGCCAAGGTGTTTGTTTGACAGTAGTGCTATTCATCAAGAGTTGCTTGATTTGAGTGGCATTGATAAAGTATCAGGTGATGAAGGCAGTAATAGGGAGGAAACAGACCCAGATGGTGTCAAGTTTGCTGAGGCGGCCAGAGGTGAGGACAATGTTATAGAAAATGGCGCTCACTCCCTCCTCCCCACCCCGCCAACAAGGTGGTGGGCGCCGTGGATGTAGGGGACCACGTGCATGCCAGCCACAACAGTACACTTGGAGTGACTGCACTAATTTTACACCTGAAATACTAGTTTCCAGCCGTGGATTAAAAAAAAAGTTTTGGGCTGAAATATGACAGCTTAGGGTTAACGAGTGGGCACAGGAGATTGCCAAGCGTAAACGTAATTTGATCATGAAGAGGCCATTAAAGTTATAAGCACTCCTCATGTTTAAGTAACTTCAACTTACTATGATCTTCAGGGATAATAAAATGAAGGAACTAAACAAAGTAAGATTGTAATACTATTATCATAATACTGTTTTTACCAAAGATTATGCATACCAGTACTTTCTCCACCTTTGTATTTGTAAGTTAATTACGTTGGGGGGGAAGGAGAGGTTAATGGTGAGGGGGGGGATGAGTATAGTGTTGTTTCCTTATTATTACACACTATTATACTTAACAATATTATAAATCTTTGGCTAATAATAGGGGCAGAAAGATAAATACTGATAGACAAATTAGTTTTTTATTATTATTTCATTTTTGGGAGGTTTGGGGGGATGTAAGACAAGTGCTGTTTTTGGTGATCATTAACTTTTTACAGTATTAGCCCACACAATAATACAAAAATTTTGCAGAAAAATGCGATTAGTGTTGGTTTGAAGATAAAACAACAATACATGACCGGTAGTTATTCTCATTCAACTCGCGATAAAATAATAACTATTCACAGTACTAACTTCCAGTTTTCACTGTTTGCTAGGAGAGGGATTGAGCATGCTAAAAAAAATGAACCCTCTAGCTTAAAAAACAACAAAGTTATGGTTGTTTGAACTTCGAAAAACTTTAAACGCATTTTTCTAATGCTGAGCCTCATATACTGTACTGTACAATATTTATTACAATAAAAGATGTGCAATTTGATAGTCAGGAATGGGTGACAGTAAACTCTCCCATTCATGGAATCCTCCCAATTTCAGTAGTTCAGTATTAGGAAGGTTTTCTGTAGTCTGTTAAAATATAATTTATTTTTTATAAAAAATATTACCTGGTTTATTATTAAAATATATACAGTACTGTATTGTCTTTGGGGATATAGGCCTAACGAGAGCTAAAAGGTACAAGATGACACTTGATGTTTAAGTGTGCTGGAGGTGGAGGGGGGGGGGGGGTTGGGACTGGCCTTTTCTCATTTGCCAGTTTGTATTAATTTATTAATTATTATATTCTCGTAGGATCAACCTTTTATAGTGTATGTGTCATCATTAATAATATAAAATATCAAATACTAGAAAAAATACGATATATAATTTGTAATTTGACTGCAAAATAAAAGTGGTACAGCTTCTCCCATAATATATATTAAAAGGTAAGAATGGGGACCAAATTTTAAAGTTGTTTTCTATTTATAGAATATAAGAGGTATTGGTGATATTATTAAACAATGAATCAAACAGATTAAGGTTAAATATTTATAAATTACATTTCAAATTATGGTACTGTACTGTCTGCTTTTGTTTACACTAAAAATGACTTTCTATCACATTTAACCTACAAATTTGTTTATCAGGTCGAGTGGTTAAAATGTATAACCATCATTCCTCATCTTTTACCAAGATGGCTATGTCACTAATCACCATTTTCTTTTATTCACGTGACTACTTGCTCCGTAGAAAAGTGTGTATTTCAGTGCCGGTTCTTTTGTCGACATAAGCAGCTGATCTTCGTCAAGGAAACACGTCATATATGTTCCATTTGAAAATATTAGGCAAAGGTATGTTACCCCCCAAAAATTTGCAGCTCATTACTTTCATTCCAGATGTCTCTCAAGTATAATATTGTTGTTGATGTGGCCTCAATCCACTACTCCACAGAATCATCTGTAGAAAAGGATTCTTAAAGTACAGAAGATGAAATATTAGTAGGTCAACCTCATTAACGAGAGGGTTGAACATTTTGATGATTATATTCTTTTATTACCATTGAAATGATGCTACAGTATTATTTATTATTAGTACAGGTTGTACCTCTCTAGTCCGGCAACCTCGGGACCTGACCGGTGCCGGACCATGGAAATTGCCGGACCATGGAAATTCACCCTTTTCCTGGATAGATAGTGACTTGTGCTTATGCCTGGAAGCACTAGCACCACTTTCTCTGCGTCATGGTCTCTTTGAAGACATATTGAAGGGTTAAATGTCGTATAGTAGCTTCTCAAATTTCGCGAGTTTTTAATTCTTAACGTATTTTATTGGAACACACAAAAAAATAAATAAATAAAAATTTTGACGGCGGAAACTTGAATTTCGACGGGTTTGAACGGCCCGCCAACGTGCAGACGACGTGCATAATCGTGTAAACAGCGTCATTTCTCTTATGTACAAAAGATTCATTATTGTTTATTACTGAATGTCTTTTTTATTGAATTAATGTTTATGTGTGCAAAATGAGCAATACAATTCATTAATAATACATAGAAATTAAAACACATGAGGAAATGACACAGCATTGTTTTCGTTGATTACAAAACCAGTGACTGACTGGTTCTACATATAAAACTGAAGAAAATAAGACCTTGGTTGTAGCTGTAGTAAAATTAATATGGTTGTTTTAAGTAATGTTATTTAATGTTAATAAATGGAACAATAGAAGTAGCTAACGATAATGGTAAAGAAAAAGAGAGATCGCATATGTAAGTGCGCATGCACACACGTGAAAACATATCGTCATTACTTTACATAAGAATATGAAAGCAACACTTATTTACTGTTCATATATATTTTAATTAATGTTTCTGAATTTGTTTTTATTGAATTAATGTACGTGTGTGCAAAATTAACAATACAATTTATTAATAATACGTGGAATATTAGAGGAGACGAGACGGCTGCCGGCATTGTTTATGTTAAAGCTTACGAAACCAGTGACTGATTGGTTCTACATATAAAACTGAAGAAAATAAGACCCTGAGTTTAGCTGTAGTAAAATTAATGTAAAAAATGAATATGGTTGTTTGAAGTACCTGTAATGTTATTTAATGTTAATAAATGGAACAATATAAGTAGCTAACCATTAATGGTAAAAAAAAAAGTGAGACTGCTCGTATGTAAGTGCGCACATGTGAAAATATATCGTCATTACTCTACATAAGAATATGAAAGCAACACTTATTTACTGCTCATATATATTGAAGGGTTAAATGTTGTACTCTGTATAGACAAGCAGAGAGAGAGAGAGAGAGAGAGCAGCCGAACTGCCGGATGTAAACAAACCTTAATTTCCCGCGGCTTTGTTGTTGTTTTTTTTACGAGGATTAGCCCACCCGGGCATAGGTCACTGACCCACATTGGAGCCTGAGGGGCAAAAATTTAATACTCCTGTAATAATAATAATAATTCAGATAAGTAAAAAAAGAAAAAGAAAAAAAAAAGTTGCCTATCTATCTATTGGACAAACTAAAATCGTTCCGGACCACGGGAGTTTCCGGACCACAGAATGCCGGACTAGAGAGGTACAACCTGTAGTAGTATTAAAATGTTTCATGATTATAATAGGATTTATATTATTTTCAATGTAGATGCTGAAAGGACTGATGAAAGAAGTGGTGAAGATGAAGAGGGCATGCAGAGTTCTTCAGGACCAATTTTTGAACCATACTGGAGGAAGAAACTCTTCATCACTCATGTACCGAGCTTTACAAGAGATACATATTCAATAAATAAGAAAATTATATTGCAAAGATGTAATGGATATAAAGTTTGTTAATATTTTTGGTCCACAATATATATTACTGTCAAGGGAAAACGCCTAGTAAAACACAAATAAAACTGGCTGACAGCACTGATATACTACAGAGAGAGAGAGAGATTTAATTTTAGAGTCTTCACAGTTTTCACTCAGGAAAGTCGAGGAGACTTGGCGTCCCTCAATGCATGGAGAAGGCTGGGCCGCATACCCTCAGTGGATATACAGACATAATCACCCTATCAATAACATGCTAAAATAAACTTTATTGTGTTAGAGTATAAGGAATTTGAGCCATTTTAGTCAAATTTAATATTTTTTTCCTTTAATAGGCACGAAGTCTTATGTTATACGGTGATATTGTATTACCTAAGAGTTGTTGTTCCATAAGAGTGGCTATTTAATAAGGTTTCTGTAAATATAATGGGTACAAATGCATGCACTTCGAAAACTGCATTCACTTGTGGAGAGGCTATGTAGACCGGCGCGGCAGCTCTCCGTCAGCTGGACAAAACTGGTCCACATTATTATTTTTAATATTTCAGTTATAGTTTTTTCACTTGGGAAAGTTAATTAGTTTTCTGTTTTACTTGAAATAATAATCAGATCATATAAATAAAAATATTTTCTTATTATTTAAATGTTCAGCAATAAGATCATTGGCAACTTTACAGAGGGCCAGCATTGTGCATGATGCCTAGTAAATTTTATAACTACTATATTTCTAAATTACTGTAGATCACACTGAAAGCTTAATATTCTTTTGCGGTAAGTATTTTTGCACCCATTATTTAATGATTTATAAAAGATACTTTGCCAGATGCCACTGATATAATTGAATAAATTAGGTGTTTATAAAAGCTTGACAACCCTTATTTAGAGAAAGGTCATATCCTACTTGATATTTGATTTGATAACTGATATATGTGGGTGTTCTGCATGCCTCATTAGTGCAAACACGGTACACCACTGACATTTACTATTACTGTACTACATATTGTATGGTTTATCATTCTATGAATTATCATTTTTCACCAAAATATTAAGAGAAATAACAGAAATAGGGAATTTTTGCCTCTGGAATTGGGAAATTTTAGGCTACACCATCCAGCAATACTGCTTGCAGTGCCTCATGAAAAAATATTATCATTACTAAGAATAAGTGCACCCTGTTCATATTTTTTCCCCCTATGTTCATGGCTATGAAATAGAGTTCATCTGGCATTACTGTCACCTCCCAGCACTGATTTATTTTCCAATGCTATAAAAAGATCCTCTATATTAGCATTGCTTATATTCTATTGCTATAAAAACATATGTACAGTAATACCTCGGTTTACGCGGTTCTCGCGTTTGGTCATTTACGCTGTACCTTGCCAGGATGCCCGACTTACGCGGTGAGTTTCTCATTTACGCGGGTGAAGTATAATTTGTTTATTTACTGAAGATATTTGTTTTAGCTCATAAAATTCATACAAATTACCCGGCCAGAATATAATTTCCATTGCTGGAATTCTTGTAGGATTGTGATTATTTTGGATATAAACATCATGGAATTTGCATTAGACATACAAATTTTAGATCTAATGTAAGAATTTTGATTACAAAGAGCCAACATTTTATCTTTTGTGCAAAATATATGATGTTTATATTCAAAATATTCCTGGTCTTGCGGGGAATCCAGTAATGTCAATTATATTATCCTAACTTTAGTCTGAGGTATTATTTATTACTAAAAATGTAAATATACTGTTTTAACCCAAACATTTCTCTGGTAAGGAGGGAAGGTGGGGGTGGGGGGTAGGGAGGGAGGGAGGGACCCAGCAGCGTGGGAAGAGGGGAGGAGACGGAAGTGGGGTATTTTGATTGACAGATAGTGTCTGGGTGAAGTATAATTTGTATATTTACTGAAGACATTTGTTTTAGCTCATAAAATTCATACAAATTACCCAGCCAGAATATAATTTACATTGCTGGAATTCTTATAAGTTTGTGATTATTTTAAATATAAACATCATGGAATTTGCATTAGACATACAAATTTTAGATCTAATGTAAGAATTTTGATTACAGAGCCAAAATCTTATCTTTTGTGTAAAATATATGATGTTTATATTCAAAATATTCCTGGTCTTGCAAGGAATCCAGCAATGTCAATTATATTAACCTAACTTTAGTCTGAGTATTATTTATTACTAAAAATATATGCCTAATGTTTTCACCCAAACATTTCTCTGGTAGGGAGGGAAGGTGGGGGTAGGGAGGGAGGGACCCAGCGAGCGTGGGAAGAGGGGGGAGGGGGGAGTTGAGTCCATTATTTGAATGGACATTAACCTGGCGACTGTATTTCTCTTAAATATTAATTGTGTGTGCATACCATCATACAATTAAGATGTTATTTTTACTACAACGTAGGTATTGTGTCAGTATTCTGTCGGAAAAAGTGGAGTTTGGGAGTCGGCCCGGTCTCTATTTCAATTAATCCCATATGTTCTGTTATTCCATTTACGCTCGTTTTACGCGCTACTCCCACGGGTTCAATTGACCGTGTAAATCAGGGTATTACTGTACTGTACACAAGCTAAGAAATTTAATTGAGGGTAATTTAAGTTGTACAAGTATATTTTTTTGTGTTTCTTATGTATTTTGTTTGCAAGTAATGTATGGAGACAGCAAAAACTTTATTATTGTATAAATTATGAAGTGCAGTTTCTATTTTCTAACTTATTATTTGTGTATACTGTACCAGTTCTTCGAACTTGAGTGATGGGAATGCAAGTTTTGTTTGTTTTGTTTTCAGGTCCCCGTTATGCCACCGAAACCTGATGCCAGTCGTGCAGTCCTATGACGAATTAGAACTACAGTAAATCAAATTAATACCTGTGTTCTCAGAGTGATATTCCAGTCAGAAATTAATAATCCTTTGTCTCTACTGTACAAAGACCACAGTCCACCACTGATCCAACAAGTTGAATAAATCTAACACTTAACAGCACAAGTGTTATGATCAGTTAAAAAACACTTCCTTTCATCTAATTACAGCCTCTAATACATCCCTTCCTCCCTAAGAGTAACCTCCTGCTGGCAGACTGTGAGTGGCATGAGCTGACATGTAAGCTCTGACTGAAGTGACGAGGCATTTGCAGTTGCCTGGTGGTTTAAAGGATTTTGATCTAAATACAGTACTGTACATTAAAACTTCAAAAACTCTTGACTAACTGGGGGAAGGGTGTGCAATAAAAGCAATTCTCTGATAAAACAAAGTTTTTCATAATATGTGCCAACTAAATACTTTTTATATTTTATGAACAGTTACAGCATTATGATGTACACAAAAAATTCCTCAATTAAATATACTGTACAGTAAAGGCATTTAGGATGAAAGACAATGATAAAATATAAAGGCATTAAACACCAAAAACACAGGAAAATATCCATGAACATGAGAGAGGATTAAAATTATGAACTTTAAGCTTTGGAGAAGTATTGTTATCTCATTTGAAGATTTTTCAAAGAAGAAGTATCTCTTTCATTTTCACTGGAAAACTTTCTGATTTTGTCTTGACTCTTGATAATATCATAGATAACGCTTGTCTTCAGAACTTATGCCTGTTGAAACCTCTGAGCGTTTTCACTTAACTCAAAATTTGTCTTAATTCTTAACTGTACGGAAATTAGAAAATTACCACAATATTCTTATACAACATTCTACAGTATATATAGTTTTACACCTTTTACACACATTTACCAGTACTGTACTACAATACCAATTAATTTAATAACAAAAATAATATTTTTTATATAATCTACTTACATATACAGTACAGTATCACTATGGGAATAAAAAATACAGAAAACACAAAATCAAGTGTCAATATTTGGTGGAAACTGTACATAAGACAAGGAAGCATCACTACGTGCAGGCATGACCGTTGTGAGATAATGTCTCTTCTCTTCCCCACCGAGAATGCCAAACTCTGCCACCACCTCATCCAGGCCCACATTGTGCCAGCCGTCCTCATCTGCTTCACTGTTGTATTCCATTGACAGTTCATCCAATACCTGCAGAATGGGATTAACAGACTTATGCAGTGCCACTGGCCTATACATTTACAACATATTTAAAGCAATATGTACATGGTATATAGAGGATTGAAATCCCTTATATTGATAGAGCCCTGAGGAAGGGCATCTTCACAATATACCATACAGGCTACCAATAGGGGGATGCACGCACGCAAGCACACACTAGCTAAACCCCTCTGCTCCACCATCAATGCTTCCCTCAGCCAAGCAAGATGCCCAGCTGACTAGAAGACCTCATATGTGTCACCAGTGCCCAAGTCAACCAGGCCACAATCCTTAAATGAGCTACGACCCATTGCAATCACCCCAATACCCAGCTTTATCTGTGAAAGTTTCCTGTTTAACAGGGCTTATGCTGATATTGCAGGTGCCGTAGATCATCAGCAATTTGGCAATATGAAAACTTCCTCCACCACTCACTGTCTTGTCAGCTTTCTTGACTACATATACCGCCATCTGGAAAAACGAAAAACGTCTGTGGCTGTCGCCTTCAATGACTTCATCAAAGCATTTGACCAAGTCAACCACAATTTAATCACCAACAAAGTTATCGACGTCTGGTTTCGAAGAAGTCTTATACCATGGCTTACAGACTTCCTTAGTGACCGATGCCAAGCGGTATGCTTCCGAGGGGCTGTCTCCACCTTTCAGTCACTCACCTGTGGTGTCCCCCAAGGCACCAAGTTGGGACCACTCTGCTTCCGTATGCTTATCAACGATGCCCTAAGAGAATACCCTGCTCGCTGGAAATATGTCGATGACTCCACCATTGGGATCAGTGTCAACAACTCGGCTCTCAACTATACCGCCCTTCAGGATTTATTTAACAGTCTCCAAAATTGGGCCACCAACAACCATGTCACCATTAACCATACCAAGACCATGGTTATACACATCAACCTCTCCTCTGACGTTGTCCCACCCCTTTCCACTACTCTAGGCCCCAACACACTCCAGGTTGTAGACTCCACTAAGCTCCTCGGCATCACTATAGGTAACAAACTAAATTATGTCACTATAGGTAACAAACTAAATTGGAAAACACTTGTCAGTGAAGTTGTCAAATCCTTCAGTTTCAGTCTCCACCTCCTCCGCCTACTCAAGTCCCTCGGAGTTTCTGCGCCCGAGCTCCTCAGTGTTTACTCAACATTCATACTTCCCAAGCTCACCTATGCCTCCCCTACTTGGTCTTCCTCACTAAAAGCCACACAACATAAACACCTAGAAAAAGTGCAAAAGAGGGCATGCAAGATCATTCTCTTCCCTTCGTACTCCACATATCAAGTAGCGCTCAACACACTGACCCTCTCGGCTCTCTCTGACCATCACCATGACCCCATCTGCAAATTTGGTGAGAAGCTTCCGCACCATCCTCGACACCGGCTCCTACTTCCACCCGAGATCCCTCGTCCGCAAATTGCTGTTCGACACCACAACCACATCCAGGCATATGAGCACATACTGATCACTATAAGAACAGCCCAGTCCCAACCATTGTAAAAATTATCAATAACTTGTAATCAACCAGTGTATTCACTCCATATCAATATTTCCTTTTTGCACTGTCACTATGTTGAAATACCCTGTAGTATGACCTTCTACCTACCTTGTTATTATAGATCATATTTGTATCACATATCTTACTAGTATATTATTTGTCAATCAAGAGACCCATTCCCCAATTATGTACCTACTGTATATATTTTCAGCCTTCCAGCTGCCATGGCCTGTCAATAAACCGTTACTTATCATTATTACAAACACACACACATGCACGCACGCACACGCAGACACACACACACACACACCGAAGGGTCAAGACGTACCTCCTCACTGGAATATCAGCAAGTTCTCACCGGAAGTTACAATTTCAATTCGGAAAGGAATGGAAACAGCATTGAACAGTGATGAACAGTCCAGTGAAAACAACGCAGCAGTACTACTAGCAACAACTGAGCGTCGAACCCAAGTTAATCATCACACAGTGACGTTCCAGGTACCCAGTGATAACTGCCCATGAATACCCAACAACAAACAGTGATGTGTTAATCCGGCCACGATAGGGAGGCCTGGGACTGTGCACCACTTAAAGGAGTGAGGTCCTGTGACACCAGGCTACGTGGTGTCCCCATGATGCTACGACACCACGTAACGAATGAGTTGCTATAGCATCATGTGAGGGCCCTCATAACACCACATGTAAGGGAATTACTACACCATGTGAGGGCCCTCATAACACCACATGTAAGGGAATTACTACACCATGTGAGGCCCCTCATAACACATGTAAGGGAATTACTACACCATGTGAGGGCCCTCATAACACCACATGTAAGGGAATTACTACACCATGTGAGGCCCATCATAACACATGTAAGGGAATTACTACACCATGTGAGGGCCCTCATAACACCACATGTAAGGGAATTACTACACCATGTGAGGCCCCTCATAACACCACATGTAAGGGAATTACTACACCATGTGAGGGCCCTCATAACACCACATGTAAGGGAATTACTACATCATGTGAGGCCCCTCATAACACCACATGTAAGGGAATTACCACATCATGTGAAGTCCCTCATAACACCACATGTAAGGGAATTACTACATCATGTGAAGTCCCTCATAACACCACATGTAAGGGAATTACTTGTACTACACCACGTCAGGCCCCTCAAAATACCATCTGTGAGGGAGTCACTACACTACATGTTTGCTGTTCAACACCTCAGCACATGTGACTTATGTGACCGCCACTAAACAGTATTTTTTTTTTATGAGGATTAGCCCACCCGGGTACAGGTAGAACAACCCACAACGGGGCCTAGGGGGCTAAAAAATAAGAACAAAGAAATTAAAAATAGAGAAGATGCTGGAAAACCAGCTTTTTAAAGTGAGACATTGTATAGGTATGGAAACACAGAAGAAGGCAGAGCATTCCACAGTTTGGCTGTGTGAGAAAAGAAGGATGTACTATAATGGGTTATTCTAGTGTGACCGATATCCACAGAGAAACGGTGGGCACCACGGGCAAGACGTGTGTTACAAGCCCACGGCCTTGCCGGCGGTACACAGGATGCCAAATCCACCGAACATTGCCCGTTAAAGTACCTGTAAAAGAGAGAGAGAGTGAAGCAACATTGTAGCAAAGAGAAGGGGAAGAAAGATTGTCAACTAAAGTAGGAGAGTTAATAAGGCAAAATGCCTTTGATTCCACCCTATCTAGCAGTTGGACAGAAGAAGAGCCACCCCAGATATGAGAGCAGTAATCCAAGTTAGGACAAATGAATCCCTAATGTACTTGAAGCAACTGCTCAGGAGTGAAGTAGCTACGGCATCTGTACAGCATTGCCAACTTTCGGGAGGCAGTTTTAGCTCTGTTAAGGATGTATAATTTCCATGACATCTTGGAGGAAATGGTGAGGCCTAGCATATCTATTTCAAAATTTGGCAGAATGATAGCATCCTGCAATGTAATTGGTGGGAGATCATCTAATTTAGAAAGTGTAATTGGTAAATACTGAGTTTTATTACTTTTGAATTTAACCAAGTTTCTACCTCCCCATTCAGAGATGGTGCACATATCTCCATTGATAGAAGTAATGATATCAGCTCTAGAAACAGTTCTAGTTTGAGAGTTAGGAGGAAGAGGAAAATGTGAAGAAGAGTGAAGAGTGGAATCATCAGCGTAAGAATGGATAGAATTAGTTGTAGTGTGAAGTAAATCATTGATAAAAAGAAGGAAGAGAGTAGGTGAAAGAACAGAACCCTGTGGACACCACTATTGGTAGAGAAAGAGCGAGAGATAGATCCCTCGACAAAAACTGCCATGGATCGGTTCTCAAGGAAGCTAGAGATTAGAAAAGAAAGTCGGGGAGAGAAACCATAAGAGG
This sequence comes from Homarus americanus, assembly GCF_018991925.1. NCBI lineage: Eukaryota > Metazoa > Arthropoda > Malacostraca > Decapoda > Nephropidae > Homarus > Homarus americanus. The sequence continues at coordinate 3,843,122 of NW_024718273.1, read as the reverse complement.
GAGGTTTAGAAAGCAAAGACTTGTGCCATACCCTATCAAATGCTTTGGAGATGTTGAGAGCCACAATGAAAGTTTCCCCATAATCCCTAAGAGAGGATGACCAAAGATGGTTGCAATAGGAGAGCAGATCACCAGTAGATCTCGCCTGGCCAAAGCCATACTGGTGATCCGAAAAAAGAGAATGGCGTTCAAGGTGACGGAGAAAATGGGAGTTCAAGATAAATTAAAAAATCTTAGAGAGGGATGAAGTTAGGGCAATGGGGAGATAGTGAGAGGGATTAGAATGGTCACCCTTCTTCGGGATGGGCTGAAGCAAGGCATGCTTCCAAGAAGAAGGAAAAGTTTGAGTTTTGAGGCAGAGGCGAGCAAGCAAAGGGGCCAGAGCTTCAGCACACTCCCTCCGAAGAGGGGGTATTCCGTCCAGTCCATGCACCTTGCTCACATCCAACCTGGATAACACACCGGTAACCCTATGAGTGGAGAATACTGTATAGGAAGTGCATGGGTTCAGTAGGAGGAACAGGGGTAGGAGGAGGGATAGAGTAGGAATCGTCTAGGGTGGAGTTAGAGGAGAATAAGGTGCCAAAGAGATTGGCTTTGTCAGGGGGAGAGTTGGCTATAGAGTTATCAGATTGGAAGAGAGGAGGAAAAGAGGGAGTGCAGAAGTTGTTACAGATGTTTTTGGTTAAGGACCAGAAGGATTTACTGAAGGAAGAATTAGTAGGTAGTAGGCAGCTACCAAACAGGGAGGTACTACCGCCTGGGAAGATATTAGAAGCATAATGTGTTGTCTAATGGTAGACCCTGCTGCCATATGGCATCACAAAAATTGTGACCAAGTCCCAGATTGCTGATCTGACTTTCTGCCTCATTTACACACAATTGCAAAGGTCTCAATTGTTTCTCTTTCTATTGACAACACAACATACATACTGTATATCGTGTCTCATTTTTTATTTAGTTTTTCGTATTTGTATTTATTTATGGTTATTATTATTATTATTATTATTATTATTATTATTATTATTATTATTATAATTTTATAATTTGTATCTATTTTCATTGTTTTTTAGTAATTAATATTATAATTATTATTATTATATCCCCCAGGCCCTGATGTGGGTCAGTGACCTGTGCTCAGGTGGGCTAATTCCCGTTAAAAAAAAAAATACCCCCCCTGTACTCCTACTGTAGACTCAAGATGAGAAAAAGTAATATCCATTATTTTATCATTTATAATATATTACACATGCACAGTGGTGCTTTTGTAAATACTGTAAATACAGCTCTTGTGTCTGTCAGTGTGAGTTGCGTCATTTAGACTCAGGGAAAACAGTGGAGAATTCCACTGACACACAGCTCCACTCACAAGTCGCCTCACATGCCTGTATGATATAGATTTTTGGCTTTTAAATATATTTAATTATCCATACCTTTAAATATATTATTCAGGATTATTTTAGTAAAAAATAGTGTTTCTAACTTAATAATAACTTATTTTATAGACCTCCAGTATCAAAATTTCTTAAATGTTTTCACAAAACAATTGAGTCCCCATCAATTTATCATGTCAAAATATTTCTTTAACCCTTTGGCTGTGGAAGGTTACCCTAAGCTGAATAAAATGGCAAGTGCAGGAATTGTAGCGAAGGGTTAAGATCTTTCATTGGAAAAACCTGGTAGAGAATTTATTCAGGATCATTATGGCATCAAATTCATCTCTCTATCGCATTTAGCAGATGCTAGAGTATAGGAGGTAGGAAGGGAAGCTGGGGGAGAAAATGACCCCCAAAAGGGTATGCCTCCCACTTCTGACCTCTGCCTCTTTCACTCATTCTACTATAACTCATTCATTTCTACAACATTGTTCATTTGTTATTCATTAATTAGTAAATATAAATTACAGTAATATTCTGTGTTTATTAATACCTGTACCCTTCATATTCAATACAGTAAGTCCTCGCTTAACGTCGGGGTTACTTTCCTGAAAATATGACGTTATACGAAACAACGTTAAGCGGATAAATTTTCTCCATAAGAAATAGATAAAATACGGGAGTTACGTTCCCCAGCCTCCCTTTGCCCCACGAAATACATTACATATACAGAAAATCATTACCATTTCTATAGAAAATAGTGCATACATATACAACTACCAGGTTTGTATTGGTACTCACCGATGGGCGGAGGTGGTAGAGCGAGGGTGTGGTGGGTATTGAAGCTAAGGAGTAGGGTGTGACCGTTGCCCTCCAAAAATAAAAAAAATGGTCCTACAATGCTGTTCAAAGTTTTAGTGTTGTGTATTTATCTAGGAAACACCCTTGTAAATTTTCTTGGAGATCGGTGTATGTTTGAGCTAGCACCGTCGGCTTTACAAAATAACAAGGAATGTTATTATCTAATGAACAAATTTAGTGGAATTTCTTTTATTAGACTTATAAGATATACTAACACCAAGCAAATGATCGATCATATCAACCTTAATACCCCTAAAACAATATTATAGATTAGTACGAAATACAATAATACCAATACAGTAATTGCATTTCTAGGTTCAAGACCCATTTCTCTCAAGTGCCGTACAATGAAAAAAAGAAATACTACTACCCTGCAATGCCTGGAGTGTTTGAGGAGCGCCAGCAGGAGATGGCTGACTTCTTCCGTGAATCTCTAGCCCAACCACTTACATGTGGCGACTACAAAGAGCTGGTAGAGCTTTGTCTGCTGCTTCTAACTAAAGGATCCGAGCCAGTGAGCTTCACGATGGTCTAACCCGGAGCACTTCACAAGCAAGGTGGATGGCTAAACTGCTCTATACCCTCAAGATTGTTCTTTTGTCAGGCCAGATCAAAGAGCAGTTTCCCAAAGCCGAGCTTGTGACTAAAAGTCAAATCAGCAAGTTAGAAATGTTTGCTGTGTTCACAGTCGCTGTTTATGTCCCATGGTGGATTGTTTGCCCCGTTCCAGCAAGTGCGCCACTAAATGACTTGAATTTGGTCGAAACCGTGGCTGAATTTGCCCAATATGACGCCACAACAGTTGACAAAGCACGTGTGGCACTCGGTAGACACACTTGGTACCTAACTGAGGAGTTGGCCCCACTGGCTTTGTTCACGTCCCAAGTACAAGAAAGGACAAAAGAGGAGATGAGAAAAGGCCCTTCTTTGCCATGAAGGCCCTGAAGTTACTAAGAGAGTGGGGATCAATCATGGGGGCTATGGAAACCCAGAAAGTGGCACTTCCCTGGTGGATCTAATTGGGCCTGACTCAAGCCGGTTCTTCACCATGGGCGAATCATGACGACTACCTGAACATGAAACGGGTTGTGGACAAGCTTCAGGTCGTCAATGAGGCTGCAGAGCGTGGTGTAAAACTTTGCCATGACTTTTGTAATGTTGCCAGGGATGAGGAGCGCTTTCAAGAAGTCCTTCAAGTAGTTGAAAATGACAGACTCCGCGTTCCTAATCAGCGCAAACGATCATCTGTTTCCGAACAGAAATCATGGTTTCTTGATCTAGAGAAATAATACCTTGTGAATATATGATAAAACCCCTTAATGTACCATGAGAGAATAAGAATGATTAACTTTCTTGTGTTAGTGATAACAGCTTTTAATTAAGACAGGCAAATAATTTGTGTTAATATCCCTTATGATGGTTGTGTAATCTCATATATAGGCGCGTATGCCGTCAAAGCAAAATCGCTATTTTTCAAATTGCTGGTGCTCACTCAAATATGCATGAATCTTCAAAAAATTGCACGTGGGTATTTTTTATGTCAATATGCAACACCAAAATTTTGAACAGCATTGTAGGACAAAGTTGGGGCAACTGTCACACCCTACTGTGGAGGTGGATGGCGGGAGTGGAGGAGGCGCATGGCAGGAGCAGAGGAGGAGGGTGGGAGCGGAGGAGAGCGGGAGGGGAGGAGGGTGGTGTGTCACTGAGACTCTGCAGCTGCCTCCTCCTCCTTTTGCGCTGACTGGGGTTCCTCCGCTGCTGCTTGCTCCTCTTCCGTTGATGTTTGCTCCTCCTTGGCTGCTGTGTGCTCCTCCTTGTCTGCCGGCTGTTGTGAAGAAGCTGCTTCTGCCGTCCTGCGACAATAAAATTTATCCAGTGTTGACTGCTTGGTGCTACTCTTCTTCTTCTCCTTACACATCTCAGTGTAATAACCAAGACTTTCATCAATTCTGAGTTGAACCTTTAATAATAATAATAATAATTAACAGTTTATTGAAAAAATTCTGCAGTCCGAAGGCTGAAAATATACATTGGACATAAATGACTTATTACATACATTGGTGGTTTAACAAAAGCCTTCATTAGAGAAAGGTAAAGGAACATACAGTGAACATACAGATTAATGTAGGTGTTGAACAGCAAACTTGTAGTGTAGTAACTCCCTCCCAGATGGTGTTAGGAGGAACTCACGTGGTGTAGTAGTTCCCTCAGATGGTGTTATGAGGGACCTGGCGTGGTGTAGTAATTCCCTCGCAGATGGTGTTATGAGGGACCTCACGTGGTGTAGTAATTACCTTACAGATGGTGTTATGAGGGGCCTCACGTGGTGTAGTAATTCCCTCACAGATGTTGTTATGAGGGGCCTGACGTGGTGCAGTAATTCCCTCACAGATGGTGTTAAGAGGGACCTCACGTGATGTAGTAATTCCCTCACAGATGGTGTGATGAGGGACTTGACGTGGTGTAGTAATTCCCTCACATATGGTGTTATGAGGGACATGTGGTGTAGTAATTCCCTCACAGATGGTGTTATATGAGTGAGGTTTGGTCTTAGGCCTTCCTATCGTAGAAGGATTAACACATCGCTGGTTGTTGTTGGGTCTCACGGGCCGTTATCACTGGGTACCTGGGACCTCACTGTGTGAAGGTTAACTTGGGTACGACTGTTACTGTTGAGTTGTTCTCACTGACTTAAGCACTGTTCACCACTGTTCACCTCTGTTTAACAATGGTTCCGTTCCTTTGAGCTATGTTCTCTGTTTGGGTCGTCATCTACAAGGATTTGCATACCTTGCTGGATCATGTTGAACACTTCTGCCATCCTCTTGGAAGTTAGCGTTCGTTGAGGTTCTTCTTCGTCATCGTCATCTTCAATGGGACTGTGTTCTGTTAGTTGTTGCAGATCCTCATTGGTGAACTCTTCTGTATGGGATGCCAGGACGTCCTCAATATCCTCTGATTCCAGCTTATCAAAGCCTGCCTGTCTAGCCAAACTTAGATATCCCTATTCACTGCTGGGACTAAGTCCGTGAATCCTGTAAAACTGTTGACGTACTCAGGCCACAATTTACGCCACACACCATTTAGGCAACTTTCTAAAAACCTCCTTCCATGCCTTGCCAATGTTGTCAATTGCATGAAGAATGTTGTAGCCACACCAATATTCTCGGATCGTTGTTTTATTATCTCCGTCTGTAGCCTTGAGCGGCTGGGCCATGGTACGGCGTAAATAATACGCCTTGAATGCGGCGATGACGCCTTGGTTCATAGGCTGCATCAGTGCTGTCGTGTTGGGAGGCAGGAATACAACGTTTACAGTCATGCAAGTCATCGAGATTGGGATGATGAGCTGGAGCATTGTCAAGGATCAGAAGAATTTTTAAGTTAAGGTTCTCCTTGGCACAGCATTCCTTCAGTGCAGGGACGGCGTACACGTTTAATCACTGGCTAAATATGGCGTCGGTTATCCATGCCTTCTTGTTTGCCTTGTAAATGACAGGTAGGTGATCCTTAGAGTAACCTTTCAGGGCCCGTGGGTTGGCAGCGCGAGAAATCAGCATAGGCTTCAACTTGAAGCCACCGGCAGCGTTCGCTCCAAGCAGCAGAGTCAAGCGGTCTTTTGCCGCTTTAAAACCTAGCACTCTTTTCTCCTCCTTGGAGATATAGGTCCTCTCAGGCATCCTCTTCCAAAAGAGACCAGTCTCATCCACATTGAAGACTTGCCTTGATGAGTAGCCTCCTTCCTGGATAATCCGTTTGAATTCTGGCGGGAATGTCTCGGCAGCAACCATATCTGAACTGGCAGCTTCACCAGTCGTCTTTATATTGTGGAAGTTATAATCACGCTTAAATCGTTGAAACAATCTTCGGCTGGCCGTAAAGGTCTCTTCTTTCGATCCTTCACCCTCTTCTGCCTTTAAGTTGTCAAACAAGGATCTGGCCTTATACTGGATAACCATAAGGCTCACAGGGGCATTGCGTTGATTCTGGTCCTCCATCCACATAGCCAGCATCTTTTCCACTTTTTCTATCACAGTGCTTCCAGTATGAGTTGTCTTAGTTGCACTCAGAGAAGAACCACTTCCAGCGTTGGTCCGGATAGTACGCACCGTTGTGGGGGTTAGACCAAGCACAGCAGCTATGTCCACAGCACATTCCCCTTTTTCAAATCGGGTTAATACATCCATTTTCGTAGCCAGGGCAATGGTCTTACATAGCCTCTTCACTACACTAGCATCAGAAGCACTGATGGGCACTTGGAAGCCATTTCGAATGGTTAGAGTACAGTTTTAGAGCAAAAACACTTAAGTACACACGAATGATGTGAAGTCGTAACAAAGACTGGCTCAGCGTCGCTTGGGGACTCTATGTCGTTCCGCGAGTAAGGGCAGCGTGCCGAGCCGAGAGAGCGTAGCGTGGCCAGTCAAGAGCGGGTGATGCACCGTAGAAAGTAGTCCATGACGACGCAAAACGACGTAGTATTGGATCATCGGGATGATAAACGAATTTTTTGTCTCTAAAGTTTAGCGATGTAGTACAGAAACAACGTTAAACGGGAAGACGTTATACGAGGACTTAATGTACTGCATATATCTCAGATAAAATATATAATCAGAAACACATCTCCATATATGGGCAGTACCAACTTCATTTCTTGTGAATAAAACTTTATCAACTTTTTTGATAACCATGGATATATTTTCTACTTAACCTTCTTTATGAGACCCATTAATCCCTCACCCTGACACTGGGTGACCTGACATTGCATGAGACCACCCCACCTCCACCTGACACTGATCAGGTCAGGTCAGCAACATGAGACCCACTAATCCCCTACCACACCTCCACTGCAACATTTCTTACATTTTTCCATAAAAAAATTGAGTCCTTATCATTATTGTCATTTTTTGTGACTGTGAAGTGAACGGTGTAACTTTGAAAATGTCTGGCAAGCATTTTGCTCACCATCTTTAAGGCCAGGACGAAGGCTACACCTCCAGTCCCCACTATTCAGACTCCCCAAAGTCTGTGTGGGACTCTGGTTGATGTCTCCACTCCACCTAAGAGTCCCCATAGCCTTGAAGGGGACATATGCTGATTATACTTGTTCTTAATAATATGGTGAGTGTTGTTTAAATGTGTTGCAGTGGTAGTAGTATTTTAGGATTTTTTTTCGGTGATACAATGGGTGTCCGACTGGCCAGGTACCTATCCCATTGAACCCCATATTATAATGAACATGATTTCCAATATTTCAGCCTGCGAATGGGTAGGAACCTAACGCCATCGCAAATGAAGCTACGCAGTGAAATATCTGAGTCTGATTGTGCAATAACCAAATATGGGAAAAATTTTGCGTGCTGCTTTATATCAAAAGCCCAGTCATGAATTGTGTTATTTTAAGAGTCTACCATATGTTACTGTACAGATATTTTAATGGTGAAAACTAGAACTATGAGTTAGACAAGTGAAAGAAACTTACTGTTTCATCTTCATGCATAAGAGCAATGTTGTGGAGAATGCAGGCAGCCTTCACAAACTTTCTGTTATTGTCGACATGGCGGTCCAACTTTTGCATCCGCTTAAATCTTGACTTGAATATGGTCATGGCATTAACTGCTAACTTATGAGCTTCTCTGTGGTTTTCATTAAACAAGGCTTCCTAGATATAAAAACAAAATAAAATTATTAACACACACACACACAAAATGCATTACCCTAACTGCTGTAGCAGATTTTTACAACTGACAGATTGGTTCACTTCAATTCTTAGCTAACTTATACAATAAATATTAACAATTTCTATATCACACTGGTCAACATAAAAAAAAAATTCTCATGGTTCTGGATCAAAACAGTCTGATTCTAGTGTAATTGTATGTGCTGAACTCAATTATGACATTCGTATAGCTGTATCAGGCTCAGTTTTCCAGAACCAGCATATCTATATATTTAGTGTACCATGCTATTCATACAGTAATTTATATGCTCATTGGCTCCACTTATGCAATTATTTTGTCCTGATTTGTGCTTTTTTGTTTGTTTCAGTTTGCTGATTCATGATATTGCATATCTACACCTGCATGATTTGTAATTACTCTGAAATTAACAAAACATGGAACGTCGCAAGTGTGTGAACGGTGCTGACAGTTTTTGCTACATATGTGGTGCCTTCACTCCTGGTAGCCTCAAGAAACCAATCACAAAAGCTGTTCGACTGAACTACAAAAGTTACTTCAAATGTCATTTGGGTGACCAAGACAAGAAATGGGCACCTCATGTAGCCTGTAAGTCTTGTGTTAACCACCTGAGCGAGTGGATGTGTGGTAAACGAAGTTCAGGAATGCCGTTTGCTGTACCAATGATATGGCGTGAACCTAAAGACCACAGTAGTGACTGCTACTTCTGTCTCATAAATATTAAGGGAATAAAAATCAAGACACGAGGCAAGGTACAGTACCCCAATATTGCTTCTGCAATCCGACCAGTACCGCACAGTGCTGAACTTCCAGTCCCAAATCCACCGACTGAACAAGAATTGAGTGATTCCGATTCTACCTCTACCTCAATGGAAAACGACTACCAGGATGACTCTGAAAATACCAGGCCTAAACTATTTACACAAGAAGCGCTTCATGATCTCATCAGGGACCTAAACTTGTCAAAAGAAAAGGCTGAAGTTTTGGGATCCAGACTAAAGCAGCATAACCTGCTAGAAGATGGAGTGCATATCACTACAGCGCATTACCGACATAGACAGCTGTCTGCATTTTTCAAGATGGCAAACAACCTTTGTCATTGCGAGGACGCAGTATCTCTCATGCAACACCTCTGCAAGTTTGAAACATACAAGACAGAGGATTGGAGGCTGTTTATAGACTCAGGAAAAGACTCTCTGAAAGCTGTTCTTTTACACAATGGCAATCGGCTTCCATCTGTCCCAATAGCACACGCAACAAAAATGACTGAGAGCTATGAAACAATGAAAATTCTGTTGGCCGCTATAGAGTATGAGAAACACCAGTGGAAGATATGTGGCGATCTCAAAGTCATCAGTTTACTACTGGGCCTTCAAAGTGGCTACACAAAGCACATGTGCTTTTTGTGCTTGTGGAACAGCAGAGCTGATGCAGAGCACTATGTGAGAAAGGATTGGCCGACAAGACCAAGAGATGCGCCTGGAAGGTTTAACTGTGCTCACAATCCGCTTGTAGATCCAGAAAAGATATTTTTGCCTCCACTGCATCTAAAGCTCGGTTTGGCTAAAAATTTCATCAAAGCTATGGATCAATTCAGTGCTGGGACTCAATACTTATCTCAGAAACTAGGTGGTGTGGTTTCCGAAGCCAAGTTGAAAGCAGGTGTCTTGAATGGACCACAAATTCATATACTAGTTAATGATAGCGAATTCACCAAAACATTGAACCCACTGGAGAAAAAAGCATGGGAATCATTTGTCAATGTGTCAAAGAATTTTCTTGGAAACTATCGTGCTGACAACTACAAAGAAATCGTAACAACCATGCTTCAGAATTATCATGCATTGGGAGCAAGGATGTCCTTGAAATTGCATTTTTTCCACTCTCATATTGAATTTTTCCCAGGTAACCTTGGAGACGTTAGTGATGAACACGGCGAAAGATTTCATCAAGATATCGCCATAATGGAGAGCAGATATCAGGGACAATTCAGTCCTAACATGATGGGCGACTATTGCTGGACACTGCAACGAGAAGAGAGCAAGCTGTACAAGAGAAAGAGTAAAGTTCAGAAGCACTTTTAGAACTTCATATTTTGTCATTATAAAGGATTTGAACTTATGTTTTTTGGTACAATTTTTTATGAGCTTATCTGTGATAGGTTTAAAATTGTATCTTGCATGATGTGATAATGTTACTATATTTACTATTTTTTTTATTCTTTAAGAAAGTAGGTCTGATGGTAGAATGAAACATCCAATTAATATGAAATTAGTCATGAAAGCACAGTCACATGAGATAATCTCATCTTTTGCATGACACGTGATGGAATATTAAATATTTGTACCTATTGATTTTTTTATAAAACCTGGTCTGATAGAACAAAACAAATATCAGATTCGAATTCAGCAATATAAAATTAGTTGTGTGAGCATGATCTCATATGTGAACCATTTTGGCTGTTGACCAGTGGAGTGGGTTCTCTAATAAGGCTAAAGTAAAAGATATAGAGAGGGTTCCTATCCATGAGACAAATTACATTATATTTCACCAAAAAATAAAGCTAAATTAATCAACTTGTATTGTACCATATACAGTAGTGGTGAAAACAATAGTCTTACTTGGTATGATAGAACTTCCGTCATGTGAGGTGTCATGATGGCTGGTGCTAGCGGGTATACTGCTGGGGCAACAATGTGTGTTTCTGAACTTGTTAGACTTTGCAAGTGAAACCAAGCTCCTGATTCCTGCAGAAATAAGACAAATATACAAACCAGAAAATTTATATCATATGCCCCTCTGTCCTTAAAGAGTCATGATTCATTAACATCATATGATATAAATTTCAGACTCATACATGTGGTTTATATCTTACCTATGACAAAATATCTCATGATAACAATGAAGTAAATGAAGTAATCAAAATATCTCACAAAAGTGTATGTATGTATATAGTGAACCCTCGAAAATCCGGACTAAAAGGGGGGGACCACCTGTCCGGAAAGGCTGATTGTCCGAACCTTCCGGCAAATGTACTAAATGTATAGAAACGGTAAATAATATTATAAAAAACACCAAAAATACAGTACAGGGGTACATATTATCCTGACCACTGGGGTTAGTTGTAAAGACATTTTCCTGTGAAAAAAACAACTTAATTTTGAGCAACATATTACTGTATTCACTTTGTACAGTGAAGCCTCCGATAACGACAGTTCAACTATCGAAGATTCATATCTAAGACCCTGGTTAATTTAGGACCCAATTCAATTTACGCCATTATTTTCTTCGTATTTACGACAAAAATAAAAAATTATATACAGTCATGTGCCGGTTAACGTCCGACCGAACAACGTCCGATCGCATATACGTCCGTGGCCCCCCCACCCCCCCACAAAAAAAAAAAAAAGTGACGCCTGCTGGACCACCACTCCACGACCCCCTGACGGAGACATGATGATCCTCCCCATACTGGTCAGATATTATGTGTTAAAGGAATATGCTTCCTTACTTCGGCTTTTTTAAAGCATTTGCCTACAGGTGAAATGTTTGTAGTGGCTCCTCTCCCCTACAACTCCCAACTGAGCTCCGGCCGCGCGCCTACAAGCCAATCAGCGTACAGCCAGCTACGCCAAGAGACTAGGTCTATGCAGTGGACGTAGGGGTACGATTGCCGACCTAGTCTCGACCTTCAACCTCCAGCTCAGGATCAAAGCGTTTCACACCTTACGCTTAAGCCGCTGTGATTGGCCCTCTCGCTACGCTCACCCCAAATCCTGATCCTCGTAAATTGCATAAATACGGCCATGCCTGGCCAGGGAGACCATTCTACACTCGGCTACCGGACCAGCAACATCTCTCACAACTCCTCACCACCCAGCTTCCTCAGAAACCTCCTCGCCCTACAGGACCTCTGAGCAAATTTCTCCTCACCTAGTCACTCCTAAGCACTGCGCTATATAACAATATATATACAGAAAGCGCAGTGTGAGTTTCTATTCTACCTCATTCCTGAGTGTGAGATATCTACATGTACGTACGTTTGTGTGCCCATACTAAGAGAATTGACAACTGGCCACATACAGTACGCTACATGTTAACCTACATCTATTGAGGATGAAATCTTTCACCTACAAATTGACAATAACACATTTGCTGTAATCAGACATATCTAGTTGCCTCAACAATTGCAACCCCAGTTGCAATTGGGGTTGCAATTTCAAATTCTGTGGCATTACTAAAAATAGTAAAGTTTCTGGTGCACTCTAAGATTAAGAGAAAACGGAGGACTCAGGCATCCTGATGTGAGAGAAAACGGACTCGTATGACGGGGGACCAAATAAAAAAAAGCATAGCTACATGTTTTGTAGACTACAGTATTAAAGCGTACCCTTTTCATCACTTTGTAATAAACCTAGCCATGTCTATGTGTGTTTATGATATTTATCATAACATTATATATATATTTAGTGGGTCTAAATGGTCATAAAATGGGAAACTTGGGGTTGGGTCTTGGGTAAATGAACCAATTAGAATAAATCCCATAGGTTCTGTACTTTCGTTAACGGCGGGGTCCCAATTAGGCGCGATAACCAAGGGATGACTGTACTGTACTGTATATACTTGTGAAACTGGCCAGCTGCTTCTGGTGTTATGGTACAGGGGTACCAAGGGACAGCACTAGGATCCCGCTTCCTCTATCAAGGAATAAACAATTTAAATTTAAATTGAAAAAAAAAAAAACATTCAAATAAATTACTATCTTACAAGAATCCCTCCAATGTAAGTTATCTTCACCCAGGTCGTTTGGGTGGAAAATTATGAGAAGAGCTTAGTCACTCTTAAGTAATGATAAATAAACACGCAGGCAGGCCTTCAGCGCCAACTGTCAAATCTTATCTCAAATAAATAAACAAACAAATGTCAGACATTCCATCACCTCACTTCCCGCCGCCTCCCCCCCGCCGTCTTCCCACCACCCTCGTGTTCCAAGATAAAAGATTGGTGATTTCTTTATGTTTATTTTATATATCTCAGACTAAAGTTAAGATAATATAATTTGCATTGCTGAAATCCTTGCAAGACAGAGATTAATTTCAATATAAGCGTCATATATTTTGCTCAAGATATAAAAATTGTAGTACATTAGTGTATAATACTGCAGTACAATTTATAAAAAAATTTTCAACTGTATTTTTGGGTAGATTTACATGAATTTCTTCATTTATTTTCATCCATTTACATGCACACACCATACTAAAAGAAACGTAAAATAAATTAGTGCAAAGCTGGAGTGCACATGTACTAATTTGATTACGGTACTAAAATTGTTATGTCTAGTGCAAATTACAACATGTTTATATTCAAATAAATCAGTATCTTACAAGAATCCCAGCTATGTTAATTATATTTTCCTAGGTAATATCACTTGCATTATAAAATGAGAGAAGCTTAGTAGGACTTTTAAATAAACACACAGAGACCTTCGCCTCAAACTTATCACCTCAACCCCCCCACCCCCTCAACCCCTCGCTGGGTGGCGGAGCCGTCAGTCCCCCCCCAGCCAGGCTTTTAGGCTTACAGTTTTTATCTTATATAATATCTCAGACTAAAGCTAGGAGATTATAATTTGCATTGCTGGAATCCTTGCAAGACAGCCAATAATTTGAATATAAACGTCATATATTTTGCTCAAGAGATAAAAATTGTTGTACATTAGTGTACAGTACTATAGTACATTTCCTAAAAAAGTTTTTCAACAGTATTTTAGGGTAGATTTACATAGATTTCTTCATTTATTTTCATCCATTTACATGCACACACCATACTAAAAGAAACGCAATAGAAATAAATGACGTTAGTGCAAAGCTTGAGTGCATATGTACTAATTTGATTACGGTACTAAAATTGTTTTGTCTAGTGCAAATTATAGCATGTTTATATTCAAATTAATCAGTATGTTACAAGAATCCCAGCTATGTTAATTATATTCACCCAGGTCATTTCACTGGCTTTTTATAAAAGAGAAGCTTAGTCACCTAAGAACTGATAAATATACACGCGTTAGACCTGGGCCTGTGCCAACTGTCAAACGTACTACCTCCCCTCCCCCCACGCCCCCTCGCTCGCTCCCACCCTCTCCCCCATCTGCTTGGCGTTGCTGGAATCCTTGTAAACCAGTGAATAATTTTAATATAAACGTCATGTATTTTGCACAAGAGATAAAAATTAATCACCTGTATCACATTACAGTAGTGATTTAACAGTAAAAGTGTATACAGGGTATGTACGTATACAGTATTCCACATACACATAAGTATAAATAAAAAGTTTATGTGATGATCGGACAACGTCCATTTCGGTTAACGTCACGTTTCCAAGAACGTATCTAGGACGTTAACCGGCGCATGACTGTATTACATTTTCGTATACGTAAATAATAACTAAATCCCGATATAAAAAATAAAAACGTATATTGTGCACGGAGGCTGCCGGGCTTGTTAGAGGTGACGCCAGCATCACTAGTATAAACAATCGCAGCTGGAGGGTCCTTTGTTTTCACGCATCTGAACAGGAAAAAGAGAAAAACTTTCTCAGGTTTCTTACAGCATTTTTGTAACCCTATTCAACATGAGCAAGAGAGCAAGTGATGGTAGTGTTGTTTCAAAAGCTAATTGAAAGTGTATAAGCTTAGCCGAGAAACTAGATGTGCTAAAACGATATGAAACAGGTGAGAGGTCTGTGGATATTATATGGAGCAAGCAATGAACATATTTTCTGAAGTAGATCCATAAACAAAACAAAGCATTAAAATTTAAATAAATGCAAATGACCTCTACATAAAGATGTATAATGAGAAAAGAAAGCAGCTGTGCAAGGTTCTTTCGACAGCTTTATTATTCGAAGGCCTAAAAAGATAGCAGCTGTGCAAGGTTCTTTCGACAGCTTTATCATTTGAAGGCCTAAACCATCAACTTCAGCTACACCATCAAATTCCGCATCATAAGCAGCTTCAACAACAACTTAAGGTTCAGTAACAGCTTCAGCAACAGCTTTATGGAAAGCTACAGATTCAGCCAGAGTTGAACCTGATGACTTCGTCATCTGAGTTAAAACTCGCACAATATTTATTGGCTGTCCTTATGTTTTAGACTTTACCACCATTGGCGAGTAGAATTTTTGTTTTACATTCGCAAATATTATTTTAAACATATATGAAAAGTAAATAAGTGTTGCTTTCATATTCATATGTAGAGAAATGACGATATGTTTTCACATGTACCCACTTACTGTACTGTACATAAATTGGCGTTCTCAATCATCTCGCTTTATTTCTTTACCATTAGTGGTTAGCTACTTCTAGTGTTCCATTTATTAACATTAAATAATATAACTTAAAACATGCATAGAGGTATTAATTTTTTTTTACATTAAGCTCACTACAGCTACAACCAGGGTCATATTTTCTTCAGTTTCTTATGTAGAACCATCGTCACTCATCGTCTTGTCTCCTCGAGTGTTTTAATATTCTATGTATTATTAATGAATTGCATTGTTCATTTCACATATATAAACATTAATTCAATCAAATACATATTCAGTAATAAACAATAATGAATCTTTTGTACATATTCTTAAAAAGATAAATGATGCGGTATCCTTAAATGTGCACGTACATGTTGGCGTTCGCAATCCATCTCACTTTTTTGTTCTTTACCATTAATGGTTAGCTACTTCTATTGTTCCGTTTACTAACATTAAATATCATTACTTAAAACATATACTGTATACAGTATTCATTTTTTTTACATTAATTTTACTACAGCTATAACCAGGGTCTATTTTCTTCATTTTCTCGTGTAGAACTATCGTCCCGGACTCCCAGCTGTAAACAAAAACGAAAACAATGGCGTCCCATCTCCTCTTGTGTGACCATATTATTATTCATTTATATTGTATAAGGTGCATTCAGAAACATTATTTAAAGAATATGGTTTGCACTTTTTATTAACTGTATTGTTTTGGGGGGAAAAGAGGGTAAAAAGCCACACAAAAGATATGAAAAGGTCACACTTGGGAACGCATATCATTATTATTGCTTTATTTTAATGGTAATTAATGATTCACGATAAGACGATTCACCTTACACTGCAATATTGGAGGACACATTACCGTCGTTATTTGAGGCTTTACTGTACTCAAATGTACTACAGTAGAACGTCGATCTAACATGAGGTAAGTTCCAAGAGAGGTCGCTTTAAACCGAATTTGCACTAAATCGAAGTGTTGTTTCAATGAAATAATTTAGTTTGGTATAGGTTGACAACCCTTTATCCGAAGTTCCAAAAACCGAAAAGCATCTGAAAACCGAAATTTTTTTTTGTGGAGCATTATAAATTATTATTATTATTATTATTATTATTATTATTATTATTATTATTATTATTATTATTATTATTATTATTTTTATTTTTTTTTTTTTATTAGCCCACCCGGGCACAGGTCACTGACCCACATCGGGGCCTGGTGGGTGAAAATGTAATAGTAATAATAATTATAATAATAATGATGATAATACAGTAATAATAATAATTATTCATAGTAAATAAATATTTTAATAAAAAATACACAAAAAATAAAATAAGAATGATAACAATAATACTGTAATAATAAAATATTAATAATAATAATAAAGAAATACAAGAATGAAAAAAAGATCAAAAGTGAGAAACACGACCTACTGTAGACCTATGAATTATTACTATTATTATTATTATAATTATTATTATAATTATTATTATTATTATATTTTAGCCCCCAGGCCCCAATGTGGGTCAGTGACCTGTGCCTGGGTGGGCTGATCCCTGTTAAAAAAAAAAAAAAAAAAAAAAAAAAAAAAAAAATAGCCATTCTGAAAACCGAAAAATTCCAAAAACCGAAATGCATCTGGTCCCAAGGATTTCGAATAAGGGATTGTCAACCTGTACTTGAAAGAAACACAAAATACTAAAAAGAATAAGCGTCTACCCAGATGCACCTCACCCCATCTCCTAGAATAAACAAAACATTGTTTTTTGTAATATTATGTTAAAACCAACACTCATAAATCAACACAGCTAAAATTATGGGACGTGAAATGGTCTGTTTACTAGTGATCAGCTGATGGGAGGGAGGGAGGTGAGGTGATATGTTTGACAGTTGATGCCAAGGTCTAGTGCTTATTTATTTATCTGTCCTTAAGAGTGACTAAAGTTTTTCTCTTATAAAATGTCACTGAACTGACATGTTCTAATTAATTCTATAACAAAGGGCTGAAAATTTTATCTCTTCTGCAAAACATATGATGCTTATATTCAAATTATTCGCTGTCTTGCAAGGATTCTACCAATGCAAATTATATTCTCCTAACTTTAGTCTGTGATATTATACAAGATAAAAACTTAAAGCCTATAACCACCAAACCCTGGCTGGGAAGATGGGGGAGAGGGAGGGAGGGAGAGAGGAAGGGGGTGACATGTTTGACAGTTGGCCCCAAGGGTCTAGTGAAGCATTTATTTGTTTATTTATGTCTTTTAGATTGAGTTTATGTTTTTTGTCTATAAAATGTCATAGAAGTGACCGGGAGAATATAATTTACATTGCTGGAATTCTTGTAAGATAGTGATTAATTTGAGTATAATCATGCTATAGTTTGCACTATACAGTATAGTCTTCATTTACACGGTCAATTGAACCCGTGGATGTCCTACGGAAAACGAGAAACGCGTAAAAGAAATAATAGAACATATGGGATAAATTGAAATAGAGACTGGGCCGACCCCCAAACTACACATTTTCCGACACAATACGTACGTTGTAGTAAAAACAACATCTTAATTTTATGATGGTATGCATACACAATTAATAATTAAGATAAATATCAATAATATTAGCTTTTTTAACACTTACGTTAGTAGAAAAGCTGGGTCGGCACACGTGGAAGGCACACACAATTAGTATTTAAGAGAAATACAGTCGACGGTTTATGTCCAATCAAAAAATAATGGACTCAAATCCACCCCCCTTCCCATGCTCGCTGGCTCCTTCCCTCCCTGAGAAATGTTTGGGTGAAAACACTAGGTTTTTAGGTTTAGTAATAAATAATACCTCACACTATGGTTAGGATAATATAATTGACATTGCTGGATTCCTTGCAAGACTGAAATAATTTGAATATAAACGTCATATTTTTGCACAAAAGATAAAATTTTTGCTCTCTCTAATAAAATTCTTAAATTAGATCTAAAATTTGTATGTCTAATGCAAATTTTAGCTTGTTTATATTAAAATTAATCACTATCTTAAAAGAATTCCAGCAATGTAAATTATATTCTGGCAGGGTAATTTCTATGAATTTTATGAGCTAAAAACAAATATCTTCAGTAAATAAACAAATTATATTTCACCCAGACACAATACATTACGTACGTTGTAGTAAAAATAACATCTTAATTTTATGATGGTATGCACACACAATTAATATTTAAGAGAAATATCAAAAATATTAGGTTTTTAATACAGTTAACCCACACTTTACGCGGTCCCACATTCCGTCCACATTCCGCGTTTCCACGTTTACACGGTGCTCTGCCAGAACCCAGGATGCTCACATTCCGCGGTGGGTGTACCCCTATACGCGGGTGAAGTATAATTTTTTTTATTTAGCTCATAAAATTCATACAAATTATCCGGCCAGAATATAATTTACATTGCTGGAATTCTTACAATTTGATGATCATTTTGAATATAAACATCATAAATTTTGCATTAGACATACAAATTTTAGATATAATGTTTACTCTGAGTAAATATGTTATCTTTTGTGCAAAATATATGACATTTATATTCAAAATATTCCTGGTCTTACAAGGAATCCAGCAATGTCAATTATATTATCCTAACTTTAGTCTGATATATTATTTATTACAAAAAAGGTAAACAGTCTGGTATTCCCACATTCATCTGGTAGGGAGGGACCGGCGACTGACCACCTGGCACATGTGAAGAATATTTTTTTTTTTATTAACTGAAGATATTTGTTTTAGCTCATAAAATTCATACAAATTACCCGGCCAGAATATAATTTACATTGCTGGAATTCTTACAATTTGATGATCATTTTGAATATAAACATCATATATTTTGCATTAGACATACAAATTTTAGATATAATGTTTACTCTGAGTAAATATGTTATCTTTTGTGCAAAATATATGACATTTATATTCAAAATATTCCTGGTCTTACAAGGAATCCAGCAATGTCAATTCACTGGTCAGCATAAAAAAAAATTCTCATGGTTCTGGATCAAAACAGTCTGATTCTAGTGTAATTGTATGTGCTGAACTCAATTATGACATTCGTATAGCTGTATCAGGCTCAGTTTTCCAGAACCAGCATATCTATATATTTAGTGTACCATGCTATTCATACAGTAATTTATATGCTCATTGGCTCCACTTATGCAATTATTTTGTCCTGATTTGTGCTTTTTTGTTGGTTTCAGTTTGCTGATTCATGATATTGCATATCTACACCTGCATGATTTGTAATTACTCTGAAATTAACAAAACATGGAACGTCGCAAGTGTGTGAACGGTGCTGACAGTTTTTGCTACAGATGTGGTGCCTTCACTCCTGGTAGCCTCAAGAAACCAATCACAAAAGCTGTTCGACTGAACTGCAAAAGTTACTTCAAATGTCATTTGGGTGACCAAGACAAGAAATGGGCACCTCATGTAGCCTGTAAGTCTTGTGTTAACCACCTGAGCGAGTGGATGTGTGGTAAACGAAGTTCAGGAATGCCGTTTGCTGTACCAATGATATGGCGTGAACCTAAAGACCACAGTAGTGACTGCTACTTCTGTCTCACAAATATTAAGGGAATAAAAATCAAGACACGAGGCAAGGTACAGTACCCCAATATTGCTTCTGCAATCCGACCAGTACCGCACAGTGCTGAACTTCCAGTCCCAAATCCACCGACTGAACAAGAATTGAGTGATTCCGATTCTACCTCTACCTCAATGGAAAACGACTACCAGGATGACTCTGAAAATACCAGGCCTAAACTATTTACTCAAGAAGCGCTTCATGATCTCATCAGGGACCTAAACTTGTCAAAAGAAAAGGCTGAAGTTTTGGGATCCAGACTAAAGCAGCGTAACCTGCTAGAAGATGGAGTGCATATCACTACAGCGCGTTACCGACATAGACAGCTGTCTGCATTTTTCAAGATGGCAAACAACCTTTGTTATTGCGAGGACGCAGTATCTCTCATGCAACAACTCTGCAAGTCTGAAACATACAAGACAGAGGATTGGAGGCTGTTTATAGACTCAGGAAAAGACTCTCTGAAAGCTGTTCTTTTACACAATGGCAATCGGCTTCCATCTGTCCCAATAGCACACGCAACAAAAATGACTGAGAGCTATGAAACAATGAAAATTCTGTTGGCCGCTATAGAGTATGAGAAACACCAGTGGAAGATATGTGGCGATCTCAAAGTCATCAGTTTACTACTGGGCCTTCAGAGTGGCTACACAAAGCACATGTGCTTTTTGTGCTTGTGGAACAGCAGAGCTGATGCAGAGCACTATGTGAGAAAGGATTGGCCGACAAGACCAAGAGATGCGCCTGGAAGGTTTAACTGTGCTCACAATCCGCTTGTAGATCCAGAAAAGATATTTTTGCCTCCACTGCATCTAAAGCTCGGTTTGGCTAAAAATTTCATCAAAGCTATGGATCAATTCGGTGCTGGGACTCTATACTTATCTCAGAAACTAGGTGGTGTGGTTTCCGAAGCCAAGTTGAAAGCAGGTGTCTTGAATGGACCACAAATTCGTATACTAGTTAATGATAGCGAATTCACCAAAACATTGAACCCACTGGAGAAAAAAGCATGGGAATCATTTGTCAATGTGTCAAAGAATTTTCTTGGAAACTATCGTGCTGACAACTACAAAGAAATCGTAACAACCATGCTTCAGAATTATCATGCATTGGGAGCAAGGATGTCCTTGAAATTGCATTTTTTCCACTCTCATATTGAATTTTTCCCAGGTAACCTTGGAGACGTTAGTGATGAACACGGCGAAAGATTTCATCAAGATATCGCCATAATGGAGAGCAGATATCAGGGACAATTCAGTCCTAACATGATGGGCGACTATTGCTGGACACTGCAACGAGAAGAGAGCAAGCTGTACAAGAGAAAGAGTAAAGTTCAGAAGCACTTTTAGAACTTCATATTTTGTCATTATAAAGGATTTGAACTTATGTTTTTTGGTAAAATTTTTTATGAGCTTATCTGTGATAGGTTTAAAATTGTATCTTGCATGACGCGATAATGTTACTATATTTACTATTTTTTTTATTCTTTAAGAAAGTAGGTCTGATGGTAGAATGAAACATCCAATTAATATTCATTAATATGAAATTAGTCATGAAAGCACAGTCACATGAGATAATCTCATCTTTTGCACGACACGTGATGGAATATTAAATATTTGTACCTATTGATTTTTTTATAAAACCTGGTCTGATAGAACAAAACAAATATCAGATTCGAATTCAGCAATATGAAATTAGTTGTGTGAGCATGATCTCATATGTGAACCATTTTGGCTGTTGACCAGTGTTATATTATCCTAACTTTAGTTTGAAGTATTATTTATTACTATACCTGGTTTTCCCCCAAAAATTTCTCAGAGAGGGAAGAGCCAGCGAGTGTAGTGTGAGAAGAGGGGGAGGGAGTTGAGTCCATTATTTGAATGGACATTAACTTGGCGACTTAAGTATTAATTGTGTGCATGTTCCATCATAAAATTAAGATGTTATTTTTACTAGAACATAGGTAATGTGTTGGAAAAAGTGGAGTTTAGGGGTCAGCTGGTCTCTATTTCATTTAATCCCATATGTTATGTTATTAACTTTACGAGTTTCTCACTTTCCGCGGTACCCTGTGGGTTACATTAACCGCGTAAAGTGAGGGTTGACTGTACTTAGTAGAAGAGATGGCTGGGTACACGGGGATGGGGGATTGGTTCCGAGGCAGAGGGTAGATTATTGGCCCTCACCTGTGTCACTTGTATCACCTGTATCACTATCCACCACAGAGGCTTTCAGGGCCTCTTTGTCAAACCCCTCAAAGTCCATATCCTCACTATCACTATCACTGACTTGGGCTGGCTGTCGCGGGTGAAGTACTGGGTAATGTTTTGTTGACTGGGCGACCTTGTGCGCACCCTGCCCGCGCCGCTTCCCGCGTAAATCATGTAATGAACTGCGTAAATAAAAATTGTCGGTCTGGCAAGGTGCCGCGTAAATGACCAAACGCATAAATCGAGACTATACTGTACAAAAATTTTAGTAATCATTTAGTACATTATTTTGAGTACATGTACAGTACAGCTTTGCTCTTAGAACAGTGTAGCGTGCCCAGAGAAACATTAGGCACGAATTTTTTAAAATATAATGCACCAGATTGACTTGAGCAAAATTGGAAAGATTCGCTTTAAATTAAAACATTGTCCTTAATTATAGGTGTCGCTTTAAATCAATAATCTTAAATTGAATTGCTTTAAATGGACATTCTACTGCACACTAAAGGACTAAAATTTTTATATCTCTTGTGCAAACTATGTGATATCTATACTGTAATTACTCGCTATCTTGCAAGGATTCCAGCGATGCAAGTTATATTCTGCTAAGTTTAGTCTGTGACATTTTAAAAGATAAAAACTTTAAGCCTAAAACTACTTTCATCCTCTTTTGAGAATGCTTCTTAGCCCAGAACCATCAAAAAATTTTGGGTCCGAATCTTCCGAAATCTGGATTTACCGGGTCCGGATCTTTGAGGGTTCACTGTCTACTCCCCGACTTACGACCTACTCGTCTTACGACCACCCAGATATACGACCGCCTCAGTCGTACCAAAATTTTGTCAAATTATGTATTTTCGAGTCCCAACGTCAGTACAGAAATTTTGTTTGTTTGTAATTCACTTTAAAATGGCTGGCAAGCTTAAAAGTGAGATTTTGTGGTGCTGAGAAGAAAAAAGGACACCCATTTTAGATTTTCTATGTATTATTTAAGCATTTTTGACTTACAACCATTTTGACTTGCGACCTGGATTTGGGTCCCTAACCCCATCGTAAGTCGGGGAGCAGCTGTGTATATATATATATATATATATATATATATATATATATATAATCATATTTCACAGCCTGTTCAACTAGCTTATGGCGCGTGAACCTCTAATGGGACTACCCTTATCACGTGAGGTGGTCAGGTAATGCTTACCAAATCTGGCTCAAAAACACGAGGATCATATATTTCATTAGCCCAATAAAGCAAGCGGACTTACATATCAATCAACACCTCAAATCTCGCCAGGCGCCATAAGCTCGTTGAACAGGCTTTGTGTGAAATATAACAAAGTCTAGGACTACTTTTAGTATCCTGGTGGTTCAGCGGTTACGCTCCCGGTCACAGTCATAGGCTTGTGGGTCAGGTTCAACTCTGGCGGTTGAGGTGTTGATTGTATGTAGAAGTCCGCGTTTTTATTGGCGCATGAAATATATATGGATCCTGTGTTTCGGCCGATTTGGTAAAATTGCTACTCTGACCACCTACGGATAATGGTGGTCCCCATTAGAGGTTCACGGCGCCATAAGCTCTGAACAGGCTTTGTGTGAAATATAACAAAGTCTAGGACTGCTTTTAGTATCCTGGTGGTCCAGCTGTTAGCTGCCCTCGGTCACAGTCATAGGCTTGTAGGTCGGGTTCAATCTGGCTGGTTGAGGTATTGATTGTATGTAGAAGTCCGGTGTTTTATTGGAATGAAATATATATATATATATATATATATATATATATATATATATATATATATATATATATATATATATATATATATATATATATATATATATATATATATATATATATATATATATATATATATATATATATATATATATATATATATATATATATATATATATATATATATATATATATATATATATATATATATATATATATATATATATATATATACAGACTGCTTAATCTAACACCTCGGTTAACGTAATTTCGATTAACTTAACTGCTCATAATGATCTTCAATTGCTTAACTAAAAAATTTCGCTAATCTAACTTCTTACGAATCGACCTCAAATATGTTTTCGCTGCACTGACCGGGCAACCAGCTTTAGTATCAGTCCGCCAATACATTAATCGGTTCTAGGGCTTAAATTCTTACTATTTTTGTAAATATCAAGAAGGAACACTTACGGTAGTAGAAGAGATGGGTCGGCATACGGGGATGGAGGCTGGTTCCGAGGCAGAGGGCAGATTACTGGCCCTCAGGTGAATCACCATTACTAGGTGAATCAACATCACTGTCACTTACAGTTGTCAGGGCTTCCCTGACAAATCCCTCAAAGTCAACTTCACTTTCACTATCACTGGCTTGGGCTGGCTGTGGTGGGTTGCGGGCGAAGAACTCGGTTATGCTTTGCTGACGGCTGGTGTTGATGTTGTCGTGATACACCTTGATGTACGGCTCCATAGCCTGCACCAGTCGGGTATGGAAGACTTCATAGCGTTCATCGTCATTGTCGCGGGAAAGGACGGACTTAATTTTTTCTGTAAA
>NW_024718273.1:3792639-3818381 GCF_018991925.1 Homarus americanus | reverse complement strand
CCGTGCCTTGCCAAAGCTGAACTTTCACTTAACGCGGATTTTCCCACATATACGCCGTGAGTGTCCTAGACGCTATTTTAGATTTGCCCCAATTCACACCCTGCCTGACTGCCTGTTTTAGCCTACAAAATTCATACAAATTATTAGGCTAGAATATAATTTACATTGCTGAATTTTACTTCAGGATCGCCTTTGGAATATAAACATCATCATATATTTTGCTTTAAACTTACAATTTTTAGATAAAAAATTTTTCTAGGTAACTATGGTATCTTTTGTGCAAAAATATATGACATTTATATTCAAAATATTCCTGGTCTTACAAGAATCCAGCAAATGTCAATTTTATTATCCTAACTTTAGTTTGAGGTATTATTTATTAAAATTTAGTGGTTATCCTAATACATCTCCTTGGGACGTTGGTGTGTGGGGGAGGGAGGACCAACTGACCATCTGTTACCCCAGAAGAATTATTATTATTTTTTATTAACTGAAGATATTTGTTTTAGCTCATAAAATTCATACAAATTACCTGGTCAGAAATATAATTTATGTCGCTGGAATTTATAATTTAGGATCATTGGAATATAAACACTATAGATTTTGTTTTTAAACTTACAATTTTTAGATAAAAATTTTCTCTAGGTAACTATGGTATCTTTTGTGCAAAAAATATGACATTTATATTCAAAATATTCTATTCAAGGAATCCAGCAATGTCAATTATATTATCCTAATCCTTAATCTGAGGCATTATTTAATACTAAATGTTAAAAACTCTGGAAGGGAGGATTGGTGGGGGTGGGGAGGGTTGGGACTGACCGCGCGCCAAGTTGGAAGAGGGGGAGGCAAGGTGGGTACTTTGATTGACAGATAGTTTCGTGAAGATTATTGAAGATTTTTATTAACTGGAAGATATTTGTTTTAGCTCATAAAAATCTATACAAATTACCCGGTCAGAATATAATTTACATTGCTGGAATTCTTATAATTTGGTGATCACTTGAATATAAACATCATATATTTTGCTTTTAAACTTACAATTTTTAGATAAAATTTTTTCTAGGTAACTATAAAAGTCTTTTTTGTAAAATATATACATTTATATGTTCAAAATATTCCTGGTCTTACAAAGGAATCCAGCAATGTCAATTGCAAGCCCTAACTTAGTTTGAGGTTATCCCACATCTCCTTGGGACGTTGGTAAAGGGGGAGGAGGAATGACCACCATCTGTTAGCCGGCTGTGAGTGTGAGAGGGAGGGAGTTGAGTCCATTATTTGAATGGACATTAACTTGGCGACTGCATTTCTCTTATTTCTCTTAAGTATTAATTGTCTGCATGTACCATCATGTGCACCAAGATGTTATTTTACTACAAACATAGGTATGTGCCTCAAAAAGTGGAGTTTGGGGGGTCGGGCCGGTTTCCGACTCCTTTCAATAATCCCATATGTT
The DNA here is from genome assembly GCF_018991925.1 of Homarus americanus. Lineage (NCBI taxonomy): Eukaryota > Metazoa > Arthropoda > Malacostraca > Decapoda > Nephropidae > Homarus > Homarus americanus. The sequence continues at coordinate 3,816,925 of NW_024718273.1, read as the reverse complement.
ATGTTATTCACTTTACTTCTCACTTTCTGGTGCACCCGGGTTACATTAACGAGTAATATGAGGACCAACTGTGTGTGTGTGTGTATATATATATATATATATATATATATATATATATATATATATATATATATATATATATATATATATATATATATATATATATATATATATATATATATATATATATATATATATATACACATTATATTACCCCGCAAAGCTTTTACACGGTTTCACTTTCTGCAATTTCTCAGGATTTTCATTTACGCTGTACCTTGCCAGAACCGACTTTCACTTTCGAGGTGCATCTACTCATATATGTGAAGTATAATTTTTTTTTTTTTTTTTTTATTTAGCTCATAAAATTCATACAAATTACCCGGCCAGAATATAATTTACATTGCTGGAATTCTTACAATATGATGATCATTTTGAATATAAACATCATGGATTTTGCATTAGAACATACACATTTTAGATCTAATGTAATAATTTGGTTTACACAAAGCAAATATTTTATCTTATTATATTCTCCCAGGTCAGTTCAGTGACATTTTATAAGCAAAAAACAAAAACTCACTCTAAAGGACATAAATAAATAAATAAATACTTCACTAGACCTTCGGCACCAACTGTCAAACACATCACCTCTCTCCCTCCCTCCCTCACCCCCCCCCCCTCCAGGGTTGGGTGGTTTTAGGCTTAAAGATCTTATCTTATATATTATCACAGACTAAAGTTAGGAGAATATAATTTGTATTGCTGGAGTCCTTGCAAGACAGAGAATAATTTGAATATAGACATCATATATTTTGCACAAGATAAAAATTAAGCACCTGTATCACATTACAGTAGTGATTTATGAGTTCTAGTGTATAAGTACGTATATATACTGTATATATATATGGTGAATTAAGGGCGATTTAGGAGTGTTTCTGACTTTACACGTTTTTTGGCTTTACGCGAGGTCCCAGGAACGTAACCTTCCATACGTTGCGAGTCTACTGTACAGTGGCCCCTCGGTTAACGAACTCAAATCGTTCCAGAGGGTCGTTTGTTAACCGAAACCATTGTTTCAATGGGATATTGGGTAATTGGTTCCAGCTCACAGAAAAGTATATACAAAGTACAGTATAGTCTCGATTTACGCGGATGGTCATTTACGCAGCACCTGGCCAGACCGGCAATTATTAGTTACGAGGTACATTCCATCATTTATGCGGGAAGCGGCGCGGGCAGGGTGCGCGCTAGGTCGCCCAGTCAACAAAACATTACAGAGTTCTTCACCCGCCACCCACCACAGCCAGCCCAAGTCAGTGATAGTGAGGATACGGACTTTGAAGGGTTTGACAAAGAGGCCCTGGAAGCCTCTGTGGTGGATAGTGATATAGGTGATACAGGTGAGGGCCAATAATCTACCCTCTGCCTCGGAACCAACCCCCCATCCCCGTGTGCCCAGCAATAAGCTTTGTATTTATACTTACGTGTATGTGGAATACTATATACGTATATATACACTCTTACTTTTAAATCACTACTGTAATGTGATACAGGTGTTTAATTTTTATCTCTTGTGCAAAATATATGACGTATATATTCAAATTATTCGCTGTCTTGCAAGGATTCCAATGCAAATTATATTCTCCTAACTTTAGTCTGTGACATTATATAAGATAAAAACTGTAAGCTTAAAACCCTGGGTGGGCAGATAGGGGAGAGGGAGGGAGGGAGGGAGGGAGGGAGGGAGGGAGGGAGGGGGAGGGAGGGAGGGAGGGAGGGAGGGAGGGGAACGGGAGGTGAGGTGGTACGTTTGACAGTTGGCGCCCAAGGTCTAACATGTGTTTATTTATCAGTCCTTAAGTGACTAAGCTTCTCTCTTATAAAAAGTCAGTGAAATGACCTGGGTGAATATAATTGACATTGCTGGGATTCTTGTAAGATAGTGATTAATTTGAATATAAACAAGCTATAATTTGCACTAGACATAACAATTTTAGTACCGTAATCAATTTAGTACAAGTACAATCCAGTTTTGCACTAAGGTCATTTATTTCTTTTATGTTTCTTATAGTATGACGTGTGCATGTAAATGGATGAAAATAAATGAAGAAATTTATGTAAATCTACACCAAAATACAGTTGAAAAACTTTACATTATAAACTGTACTACAGTACTGTACACTAATGTACTACAATTTTTATCTCTTGAGCAAAATATTTGACGTTTATATTCAAATTATTCGCTGTCTTGTAAGGATTCCAGCAATGCAAATTATATTCTCCTAACTTTAGTCTGAGATATTATATAAGATAAAAACTTCAAAGCCTAACAAAACCACCAAACTTTTATCTGGGAACACAAGGAGGGAGGGATAGTGTCTGGTGAAGTATAATTTGTTTATTTACTTGAGATTTTTGTTTTTTGCTCATAAAATTTATAGAAATTACCCGGCCAAAATATAATTTACATTGCTGGAATTCTTATAAGATAGTGATTAATTTGAATATAAACAAGCTGTAATTTGCATTAGTAATCATTTTGTACATTATTTTGTGTAAATGTACAGTACAGCTTTGCCCTTGGGACAGTGTGTGCATGTAAATGAGTTTCAATAAATGAATAAAGTTACATATATCAAGCCAAAAATAATAGTTGAAAAACTTTATGTAGACAGAGCTTGGATGGCTAAATTTTAGAATGACCAATATTTTTAATACAGTGGTCCCTTGGTTAACGAGCACAATTCGTTCTAGAAGGTTGCTCGTTAACCGAAAAATTCGTTAACTGAAACCATTGTTTCAATGGGTTTTTGGGTAATTGGTTCCAGCTCACCGAAAATTACATACAAACGAAAAATAAATGCAGTAAAGTACACTTACTTTGAGGTGTGCATGTAGAAGGCTCCTGGTTGATGATGATGATGATGGGAATTAGAATGGGGATGGAGGAGAAGGGAGAAGAGAAGGCATTGGGGTGGAAAAGAAGTCACCCCATGCGCCATTTCACCCATAAAATTTTAGTTCACTTGGTGTAATTCAAGATTATTTTCTTTAAATCAACACTGCACTGCATTATATATTATCAATATGTAAAATATATTTCAAAATGACCAATAATTTGACTGGAAACACAGAAAAAAAGCATTTATTTTGAAGAGTCTCAAACAATATGTTCCTTCCTCTGAACCTGTAAACAAACTGACGCCAAGCGTGGCTGTTTGGCACGCATAAAACTAGTTTCCTGTACTTCAATTATGTTCAAGAATTGTTAAAATGACTAAAAAATTTAATATAAAACTTTTAAAATAATTGAATAGTACAACCTTCTTGATATTTACTAAAATGGTAAGAAATTTAAGCCCTAGAACTGAATACTGCATTGGCGGCCTAATTCGACAGCTAGTGAGGAAGCGAAAACATATTGAGGGGCGCTCGTAAGGAATTCGTTAATCGAGGGATTGCTCGTTAACTGAAGTGAAGAATCTTATGGAAGGTAATTCGTTAACCGAAACTTCGTTATCCGAGGCGCTCGTTAACCGAGGGATCACTGTACTGTATAAAAAAATGCACAAATATTAAAGAGCAAAATTTTCTTGATATTTACTCCATTGGAAACAAATGTAAACATAGAAGAGATTACTGAATAGGCTGAGTACCTCCTCAGCTTATCAGCTGATGTTCAAAACAAAACGTGATTTTCGTAAAGATTTTGTTATTCAAATTTTTTTTCGTTAACCGAATTGAAGATTCTTATGGAAGGTAATTTGTTAACCGAAATTTCGTTAGCCGAGGCGTTCGTTAAGTGAGGGACCACTGTATAATAAATAATATTTGTACAGAGTATTAAAATACTTCTTGTAACTGGGTAGTGGAAAAAAAGTAAAGGTTGGTAAGACAGTCATTCCTTAATTTTCTTGTTACTATAACTAACTCAAGTTGCCCATAAGGTGAACGTTAGGCAAACACATAATCCATATGATTGATAATGGGCGTTTTGAGATCCTGTTTGCCTTGGCCATCACTCAGGATAAATATTAACCCTTAGGCCCCGGGTCACGTTCCAGAACGTCCGCCTATTCCCGCCATTTTTTTTTATTATTATTATTTTTGGAAGAGTTGATTTTTCTCGATTTATCCCCGCCCCCGGGGAGGGGGGTTGTTACTGCCAGCAGCACCCTAACCCGGGGCTTAAGGGTTAAACAAACCAAAGGCAACATTTTTATTCATTGTGATTTAAGGTCATGAGAAGTTTCCAAATGTTCGTATATTTGTTTAAATGATGAAAAAAATTTGATGTGAGAATCTTGTTGCAGCTATGGTTGTAGTTGAGTTGCTAATTCATTAATATAATTTTCTTCATTATTTAAGCAAATATACGAACATTTGTTAACTTCTCATGACCTTAAATCACAATGACTAGTTTATTAGTATAAAAATTCTACCTTTGGTTTGTTTAATATTTATCCTGACAATGATACAGCCGAAAACAGATCCACCAATCACAATCACCTTTACATACAGCCTTACTTTACCAAGTATTGCCAGGTAAAAGTGCGGGCACGTGACCCAGGGTGGGGTCGGTGCATCTTTGGCTGAAACACATACAGTACTGTATATAGAGGTGCTCCTCTACTTAAAAACGTTCACCTTACAAACTTTCAGAGAAACAAACATTATCACTGAGGAGGGGGTTACCTGCCAGAACAGGTGTTTCGAGTGGATGAGACTGGATTATTTTGAAGAAATATCCAGATAGAACAAACATTAACTAAGAGAAGAATGAGCCAGGTTTTAAGGCTGTATTAAAGGATATACCTGTACTAATTATCCATAATATTTTAATTTTTTACAATATGTTTGGTATCTTTAGGAGTAAAATTGGACTTACAAACAAGCCTCAGGAACGTAACTCGTTCGTAAGTAGAGGAGCACCTGTATTTTTGTGCTCAATACAGTAGAATGATTAGACAAAGATTACCTGAAACACTTGAATACGTGTGCCAGTTGTTGGAGCGTCCAAATGAATATCTCGAAAATGTAGTCTGTGGTCCACTATGAACTGTAAGACAAAAGCACACTTGGATCCAGAGGGAGTATTGTTATAGCAGTAATCCTGTTCTTCATTACTGAGTGGTGTCTGCATTTGAACAAGAGCTGCATCCATGGCTCCAAATACTCCGGGGAACCCTGAGTCATGCTTGATAACCTCAGCTATTGTTATCCTGCGGTAAAAACAGAAATGACTTGCAAACGAATGACAAGGCACAGAATTTAGTTTTACTGTATGACCAAAGGGTTGAAATAAATGAACTGCGAGATATACCTGGAAAAACCTGCAAAAGTTGTCTAGAGCATACATTACCTTGTACACAGATGGTCACATTACAGGGGCGGATCCAGGAATATCAAAGGGGGAAGGGCAAGAAGTTGTGGGTGGGGAAACATGGTGAGCACAGCGAGCCCACCCAGCTGGGGTGTTCTTTTTGGGGGGAGGAAGGGTGTTGTAAGCCTCCAGAATATTTTTTGGAAATCTGACCAATATCATGGGCATTTTGAGGCCATTTTGAAGCCAAGTACACTTGATATTGGGAGATATTTGGAAGTCAATAGTAATTACTTTTTACTATACAAAAATACATGAGTACAATACTGCATTAAAGAAAAAGTATTGAAATTTTCTGATAAAAAGAGGGTCTGGACCCCAAGAACCCCCTGGATCAGCCCCTACATTACCTACTTACACAATGGTGATGCTGCAAGTAGCCTCCTGGCTCAGCATAAAAACAATCTAAAAAAATTGGGCAAAGGATAACAAACGAGGAACTAAAAATTCTTCAACAATGTGACTTAACCATAGGCTGGCTTCAAATGTTAAAAAAAAAAAAGTGACTTTAGGCCATTGGAGATAAAACATGTCAGCACCAAGAGGTACAAAATGTTTGTGTGTTAACCACCACCAGGTGTTGTGACTCATCTTAGATGATGCTCCCTCATACAGTACATTGACAACAGTTTCCACACCTCCAAGCATTTCTTCACTTACATATTCCACACTTTCTGTACAGTATTTGTACATAATTATCACATGAAAAAAAGAAGAAAATATAATTTTGTTCAAGTCAGAATGAGACGCTCAGCATGTTACCTAGGTATGTTAAATCCTAGCTAACTCACCAGGCCAACATACAGGCAATTAAAACATCTTATAATTACTTAATAAGTAAAATTAGGAGGACACATCGCTACCTGGCATTTAATTGCAATTCTCAAAACCCCCTCCTTCACCCCCCCATCGCACGCACTGCCACCTTCATCTCTTGCCTTAGAGCAAGCAGTAAACAAAAGTAAATTCTCGAGGGGTGGAGATGGGTGGGTTATCGGCGTCGCATTCTGAGCTATATCACAAAAACTGGTTTTTAGAAATAAATGGCTTTTTGTTCAAGTCAGAATGCAACGCTCAGCATGAATATCAGAGCAGGAGGTGGAGAGGGAGGTGATTTTGCATACAAGGCTCCGCTGACTTAGGTCCAGATTATGTTATAAACCGTTAAAAGTATTTCAAAAATTAGGAACATTTACCGGAAGGTAAAATGTTAATTTACTCAAAAAGGATACTCACTTTATTCTGATGAGGAAGAAGGTCCTGGTTGTGGAGATTGATTGGGTGGGGGAGGGGAACCCAGCACCACCACATTTGAAGCATCTTTCAGAGATAGCTGTCTTTGAAAGTTTTTGAAGATCTCCAAAAGCCATTTCCTTGATCTGACTGAGACTCATATGCCGCAGAAAGGCCACAGACCCTGCCTATTTCCTTGTGTCATGTGCCAAAAATTTCTTGCCAGGGTCTGCTTGATTCACTAATTGAGATAAGGATTTTGTCATTTGACTAGAAGATAATTTCTTACCATCCCTTGATGAGAAAACATAGGGGCCTCGATTAGGGAATCTGGTTAACCATTCCTGAAGATTTTTAACAGGGCACAATATATGAGGAACCCTTCTCTCATCCATTAGCTGTTTTATCCTAGTAGGTTGAGCTTGAAAATCCTCCCTTTCATTTTTTCTTAGAATCTCCGTAGGAAAAAGGGGTGACATCTTCCTCAGAAAATACCAATAATGATGGATCATTGGAAATTGAAATCAGTTCACTGATTCTCATACCAATTGCTATTGCTAGAAGGAAGGCTACCTTCTGGAGCAATCTGTCCCGGTTCAGATTTATATTGTAATTAGGCCCCATAAGAAAATTAGTAACTTTTTCTAGAGACCAAGATGGGATTCTCTTAGACTGAGGGGGTCTCTGAATGAAAAAGGACGAACTGAGCATTTGATAAATCCTTGGGTTCAAAGTTATATTAAAACCTCATGCCAGAGGGTCAACCAATGCTGATTTATAAGATGCAATTGTCGATCCTTGAAGGCCTTTAACTCTGAACAGAAATTCTAAAAATTCTAACACAACTGTTTCCGACAATGTGTCTGGAGTCGTTGAAAAAGTTTCCAAGTTTTCTCATATTGCATAGAAGTTTGGGGTCTATGACCTGCTATTACTTGGTTAGCCATATTGGAATTACCCAACAATCTAATTAAACTTCTTTTGAGAAACTCCAAGCGTGAAGTGCCAAGGATATCTCGAACTCAGAATGCAGTACCTGGTCTACGCATCTCTGTTGCAATTGCAGTGGAAGCGGGCACCAGTTCAACAGATCCAGGCACCAAGATTGTAGGATCCAATAAGGTGCATTTAAGAGGAACTTGCCTTGGAAGGGTCTGAGTTTGTGAACCACTTTGGGCAAAATTTTCAGAGGTAGGAACAGATAGATTGAATTCCAACTGTTCCAATCTATGAGTAGAGCATTTCCTAAAAGATTCAATCATTCCAGAGATGCATAAAGTGGCATCTTGTGATTTTTAGGGAGGCAAAGAGATCTATTTTTGAACTCTGATACCTTTAGGGACCATTCTGTTTCAGTCGATACAGGCCTCAGATGGGACAACGCAACTGCCCAATTGTTTTGTACTCCTAGTATATGAGTTGCTTTGAGGTAAAGTGTTTGTGTTACACAAACTTTGAAAAATTTTTCTGACAGTTTTAGAAGGGGCTAAGATCTGGTCGAGCTTTGATGATTGAGACTAAACACTTCCGTTTTGTTGTCCATGGCAAACAGGATCGTCATATTTTTTAAATTTGGGTTTGCCAACAAAAAGAATAGGACTACTACTAATTCTTTTACGTTTATGTGTTTGTCCCAAAGGGGGTTACTCCACTTCCCTTGACTGAATTCCCCTTTTGAGGAATGGTATCCCCATCCTATTTCGGACGCATCCGTACAAATGACCAAATCTGTTTGAGGCGGAACCAAGGGAGAAGAACCGATTAAATTGTCCAAATTTGTCCACCATGACAGATGATTCTTGATCTGAATAGGGAGAGAAGAAGCAATATTTCTGCTTCTGTGAAGCAACTTCGAGCCCAGATGAGTTAGTTGCTTCTTCCTTAACTTTCCCAAAGGAATCACTATTGTGGCAAAATTCAACAGACTCAGTAGTTTTTCCCAATCGTGCCAAGAAACCTCTTGCTTTACACAAAAGGCTTCTACTTGGTTTATCACATCTGTTACTTTTGCTTCTGGTAGACTGACTGACTGCTGATTTGTATCCAACTGGAGACCTAACCAATCCAATTTCTGACATGGTATTAAATTTGATTTGACCTGGTTTATCTTTAATCCTAGGTTTTGAATTAGTACTAGTGTACATTAGGTCGCCCTTTGACAATCTTCGAAAGAGTTTCCCACTATCAGCCAATAGTCTAGATAAGCAAAAGTTCTGATGCCCTCCTTCGCAAGGATCTCTCTGGGGATGTTTGCCAGTTTTGTAAACACTTTTGGTGCAATTGTCAGGCTGAATGGCATCACTGTGAATTGATAAGTTACATCCCCTACTACGAACACTAGAAACTTTCTGTACCTGGGAGCAACAGGAAAATGATAATAGGCATCTTCGAGATCCACTTTTGAGATCCAAGCATTGGGCGGAAGTAGATGCCTCAGATGATCGTAAGAGAACATCTTGAAACTTTTTCTGGTAATAAACTAGTTCAGGACTGAAAGAACTAAACTCCACCTCAATTTGTCGCTGCCTTTCTTGGGGACTGGGAATAGGCGAGACATGAAACATTTCTCTGACTGCAACAGTTCTATTACACCTCTGTGTAACAGTTGAATTACAAATTCTGTGAGTATGGTGGTTGGTTTTTTACCCCTTTTTGGTAACGCTAGGGGAGGGCGCCTCAACCAAGTCCATGTGAGGCCTCCTTTGATTGTCTTGTAAGCCCATATGGAAGAAGTCCACCTGTTTTCCCAACCCCCTAGACGACCCAGCTGTCTGGCTTCATTGGGAGGGAGTGGTCGCTATTGTGGTGGAATAAGGTCTCCTTCCACTGCTGAACAAACGGCCACACTACTATGTCTTGGATTGTTTCCTCCTCTAAAGCTTCCTCTAGGTTGATAACTGAGCCTAGCAGCTGGTCCTGTTCCCTTGAGAAACCTTCCTCCTTTAGATTTCCGAAAGGTCTTAGGACCCCTGGGAACAGTAATATTAATAGCTTGCTCAACAGCTGATCTATACTTAACTAATGTTTGTTCATCAAACAAAGCAGGAGAAAGAGGGGAAGAACGTAGCAATAAATAAGCACTACCACTTGAAGCATTATTTGTGACTTACTTCCTTAGTTGGGCTTTTAGTTTTAGGGCTTTCAACAACATTTCCAAAAACGAGTTGCACAGGGAATATGAAATCCCTTGTATAGCAGCAGGAAAACATTTGTCCGCTTCTGAATTTTCCTCATAGTCCAGCACAAACTTAGTCAATAACTGACACATCATGATTGCGGCCCAAATATCTGCTGCTAATTTCCTAATTTTAAATTCTTCAAGCAACAGTGCAGGAGCAACTGGTTTCAAATTTCTTTCATAACTTATACAGTAAAAGTCCAAAAATCCGGATGCCAGAAATCCGGACCACCCGAGAATCCGGACTTTTGGAAAACTTATTATTATTATTATTATTATTATTATTATTTTTTATTTTTTAGCGGGCTTTTGTGTGTATGTGCGCATGCGTGAGCACCACAGCTGCACAGCGACAACAAGCGACCACGTGGTCTCCACTTTAAAACGAGCAATCAAACTGTGACAACATACCGTATATACTCATCTATAACCCCCCCTCATTTATCTGTCGACCCTGATTTTTTGACCAAGAAATCGTTAATTTATGATATTCCTCGTTTATAGTTCGACCCACGTTTTTGAGGGTAAGCGAACAACAAAACCTTCAGTAAAAACGCTCTACGTCCTATAAACTGAAACACGAGTGCCGAAGGCAAATTGTTTACCATTTATTGTTGAAGCACCAAATCAATGCCGGATAGAACCCAGAGGGTCCTGTTATGAAACTGCCAAGAAGTGAACAACAGAACATATGGGATTAATTCCAATGAAACCGCCCGACCCCCAAACTCCACTTTAAGACACATAACTATGTTGTAGTAAAAATAACATCTTATGCACACAATTAATACTTAAGAGAAATAGAGAAATACATAAAGTTAATGTCCATTCAAATAATGGACTCAACTCCTCCCTCTCACACCACTGCCGCTCTTCTCTCTGAGAAATTTTTGGGGAAACCACCAAATTTTAATAAATAATACCTCAAACTAAAGTTAGATTACATGACATTGCTGCTTGATTCCTTGTAAGACCAGGAATATTATAAATGTCATATATTTTGCACAAAAGATAACATACTTACTCAGATTAAAAATTTTATCTAAAATTTGTATGTCTAATGCAAAATATATGATGTTTATATTCAAATGATCACCAAATTATAAGAATTCCAGCAATGTAAATTATATTCTTAATTGATGTATGAATTTTATGAGCTAAAACAAATATCTTCAGATAAAAAAAAAATAATCTTGCAGGACACTATCTGTCAATCAAAGTACCCCACCTTGCCTCCCCCCGTCCAACCAGCGTCAGTCCCAACCTCCCCCACCCCCACCAATCGCCCTTCAAGAGATGTTGGGTGAAAAAATAAATTTTAACATTTTGTATTAAAAAATACCTTAGATTAAGTTAGATAATATAATTGACATTGTGGATTCCTTGTAAGACTAGGAATATTTTGAATATAAATGTCATATATTTTCACAAAGATAACATACTTACCTGCAATTAAAAATTTTATCTAAAATTTGTATGTCTAATGCAAAAATATATGATGTTTATATTCAAAATGATCATCAAATTATGAAAATTCCAGCAATGTAAATTATATTCTAACCGGTAATTTGTATGAATTTTATGAGCTAAAACAAATATCTTCAGTTAATAAAAAAAAAATATTCTTCACAGGGTAACAGATGGTCGGTCGGTCCCTCCTCCCCACCCACAACACGTCCAAGGAGATGTGTGGAAAACCAGAATACTTAACTTTTAATGGTAAATAATACCTCAAACTAAAGTTAGGATAATATAATTGACATTGCTGGATTCCTTGTAGGCAGGAATATTTGAATATAAATGTCATATATTTTGCACAAAAAGATAACATATTTACTCAAGAGTAAACATTTTATCTAAAATTTGTATGTCTAATGCAAAATATATGATGTTTATATGCAAAATGATCACCAAATTATAAGAATTCCAGCAATGTAAATTATATTCTGCGAGTAATTTATTATGTTTATGAGCTAAAACAGGCAGTCAGGCAGGGTGGCGGTGGGCAAATCAAAAATAGCGTCTGGGCGGACTACTGTGCCTTTACACTGAAGCAAAAAAAAACTGTTAAGTGAAAGTTCAGTTTCTGGCGAAAATCACAGATATGATAAAAACGCTGTTAAGGAAAAACCGCTAGGGCAGGGTAATAATAAAATGACACTTACACTGAAACGCGTGTAGTTTCAACAAAAATATTGTAGATTTCCATTCAAGTATTTATTCAAGTCAATTAGGAGGGAATATTATTGTAATACAACAGTTGTTTAACTAAACCATTCGAAAAGCGATTACGGTAACATCTTTTGAACGAAAGAAAGCGAAGGTCATTGTTTTCGTCACGATTTTATCCCACTTTCCACTTTAATATGTACGTAATTTCAGCAAAAATATTACATTTCCGTGAATGTATTATATCAAGCACAGTATGAATAGAATATCATTGAAATATAACAGAATTTTAACTGAAAACTATTAAAAAAACGAGTAACATCTCAAGAACATCGGAAGCTTAGGTAAAGTCTTTTGTTTCCGTCATGTATTTTATCCTATTTTACATTGAAATACATCACGTTTCAGCAAAACTACTATTTATTTCCGAGAATATATTCATTCAGGCGCAGTTTAGGTAAAATATACGTGTGATGTAATAGTTTTTTAACTGAAAACGATTCGAAAAACACGTACCCTCTAGCCCTGTTCAAGGAGAGACTGGGAGAAGCAGTTTGGTGCTGCAGACGATGACAAAGAAAATGATTTTGATGGATTTTAATGAAAATATTCAGAAATATGGTATCGTAGTATTTATTCAAGTCAATTAGGATAGAATATTATTGTAATACAGTACAACAGTTTTTTAACTAAACCATTCGAAAAGCGATTACGGTAACATCTTTTGAACGAAAGAAAGCGAAAGTCATTGTTTTCGTCACGATTTGATCCCACTTTCCACTGTAATACGTACGTCATTTTTGCAAAAATATTACATTTCCGTGAATGCATTATATCAAGCACAGTATGAATAGAATACCATTGTAATATAACAATATTTTGAGTCCTACTCTTTCCATTTACAGATTACTGTACAAGCCCATAATAATGGCTCCTAAAGTAGATAAACTTCGTTGTGTGAAGAGAAAGAAGAACAAGTTGAAATTGAGTGACAAACTTGAAATAATTAAGAAATTAGTACGTGGTGTGAGCAATACTGTTCTAATGGAAACATACGACATTGGAAAGTCTACAATTTATGATATAAAAAAGGCAAAGAATAAAATTCTAGAATTCACAGCTTTTTCATTAAAACTGCTCATTTTGATAAATGAAGCATGCTATATTTGCTAGTGAATAAACTATCAAAATGTACCTGTTCACCTCTTCTTTATTCCTCCTTAAATTTGAATTTTAAAAGTACTGCCTGAGAATCCGGAAAATCCGAAAATCCGGACCGACCCAATCCCCAAGCAATCCGGATTTTTGGACTTCTACTGTATCAGCAAATTTTGGAGCCAACAAATACTGGGAAAGTTCATACAAGGAACTCTTTTTGTCATTAAATTGGAACTTCAAAAAACTAAACTTGTGAGCATTCCTGCCAGCGAGAATGAATATTAAGTCTTTCAATATTATAGCGCAGACTTCGTCTATTTCAGAGATCATTTTTGGGCAAATATCAGGCCAAGAAATTGTAGTATCACCTTATAAAAACAATGAATGATGACCCACAGTTGCTTGGCCTTCCTGACTCTTTGTAAGTGCTGAGAGATCAGGAAGTTTAGAAATATTTTCATAAAATACCGTGAATAAGGAATCCACAGACTCAGATGTGGTAGAAAACAAAGAGGACTTAGATCTTACCAATGTTACCCAAGGCCTGTTTGGATCATCCTTACACTCAATGTTATCCATCAGCTGCGTGGCAGTCGACAGCAGCCTGTTTCCACTCATAGTAACCAACACTTTTGCCCCAGGTGAAAAAGGTTGCCAAAATGGTGATAGGATGAAGTGAGTCTCAACAGGTTCTCCCTGCTCTAGAGACTGAACACTATGATTAGAGCCAGCCTCATCATCCAGATCCTGGAATCCACTGAAAGCAGACTGACTAGGTAGAGGTTCTTGTAATCTTCCTACTGCCTCATTATCTAGAAAATCCAAGAACCTACTTTTCTTAGCAGAAGCAGGCTGGTCAAATTGTGGATTAAGTCTCTTACCCATTGCCGGTAAATCTAAACTTTCTGCCAACTTGGGATCTTTCCAGTGTTTTACATGTAGAAATTTACTCTTCAAGGCTTTATTCCACCTATTTTTAATTTGAATCTGTAATAATTCTTTCTTATCTCCTGCAGCTTGATTAATTGAAAAATTTGATCATAACAAACTGCACAATCCATTGGTGAAAACAGGTTGTCTGAGACACAGCTGCCATGAATTATGCAAGCCAAATGAGGATCTATCTTGGTAATCCAAGTGGCTCTACATCCTTAATAATTACATGTAGTATGGTCCCCTTGGGTCCTGGGTGAAACTACTACTACCGAATTCACATCCTCTACTGACGGACAATTCCTTGTATGTAGTGTATGAGCTGAACTTTCTAGTCCTTGTAGCTCGTCACTCAACACTAGTTCCCTGGGGACAGTTCCATGGTCTCCTCCATCATCCAGCAGTACAGACAACTGTCCTTCATCCTCGAGTTGCACATCACTCATCTAAACTATGAGGAACACTATGAGTCACATTGTATCATCATAATAATACAAGGGAGATAACATTTTCTCCCAAACCTTAATCAATATGACTCATAACCGTTATATTTTAGTAAGTTATTTCAGTAATATCTCTTATTGTTATATGAGTCACCAGTGTGACAATCACAAACAACTAACTCACTACTGTATATCGTACACCTCTCCCTTCTCTTATCTCAATTATATCTCAGCTCAATGAACTTTATGTCTTAAGCAAACTAACTTCATTTAGATCATTTATATTTTGAGGGATCATCAAGTTCTGCATTTGTTGCCAATCAGGGTGCACAGACATCATCGATTCAATTAATTAGCTTGAGCGATGATGCCTGAGTGAGCATCAAGTCACCCGGAAGGGTTGACAGTGCTGAGCTGCTACCATAGCGCTCCATTGGCAACATCGTTCACCATTACTCTAGCAAGATGTATTAGGTTGAGAATTCCACCCTGAATGGTTCTCATATAACCCATACTGAGGATACAAGGTCCATCGTAACATAACTCTAGATTGCTATTAAGGATGGGAGGTCAGCATTCCGGAAGGAACACTAAGGCTAGCAGTCTCGCTGAAGTTCGCCTGGAAAGGCTGAACCCGCTTCTGAGGACACAAATAAAATTGAGGTATGAAAAGAAAAACTTAACTCTGGCCTTCATGCTTAGAGTAATTAGAAAACCCAGGGCAGAAGTCAGAAAAGTTTTGTGAACGAACATAAGAGGAGAGAGATGGCCACATAAATCATGGTATTCATACTAGCACATGTATACGCGGTTTCACTTTACGCGTTTCTACATTTACGCGGTACCCTGCCAGAACCGGAATTCCCACTTTACGCGGTGCATCTACTCATATACGGGGGGGGAAGTATAATTTTTTTATTTAGCTCATAAAATTCATACAAATTATTACCCAGAATATAATTTACATTGCTAATTCTTACAATTTGATGATCATTTTGAATATAAGCATCATAGATTTTGCATTAGACATACAAATTTTAGATCTAATGCAAGTATTTTCATTTACTCAGAGCAAATATATTATCTTTTGTTTAAAAATATATGAAGTGTATATTCAAAATATTCCTGGTCTTGACAGGAATCCAGCAATGTCAATTATATTATCTAACTTAGTCTGGTATTATTTATTACTAAAATGTAAATATACTGTTATACCCAATAATTTCTCTGGTAGGAGGGAAGGTGGGGGGTGAGGTGAGGAGGGTGGGAGGGAGGACCCAGGGGCAGGTGGGAAGAGGTGGGGTATTTTGATTGACAGATAGTATTTACGGTAAGTATATTTTGTTTCTTTATCGAAGATATTTGTTTTAGCTCATAAAATTCATACAAATTACCGGGCAGAATATAATTTACATTGCTGGAATTCTTACAATTTGATGATCATTTTGAATATAAACATCATAGATTTTGCATTAAACATACAAATTTTAGATCTTCTTTAAGTATTTTGTTTTCTCTGAGGTAAATATGTTATCTTTTGTACAAAAATATGACATTTATATTCAAAAATATTCCTGGTCTTACAAGGAATCCAATGTCATTATATTATCTAACTTTAGTTTGAGTATTTCCAAACATTTCTCAGAGAGGAAGAGCCAGGAGTGTGAGAA
Source organism: Homarus americanus (assembly GCF_018991925.1). Classification (NCBI taxonomy): domain Eukaryota; kingdom Metazoa; phylum Arthropoda; class Malacostraca; order Decapoda; family Nephropidae; genus Homarus; species Homarus americanus. Next base: position 3,800,755 of record NW_024718273.1, on the reverse strand, counting down.
GAGGGGAGGAGTTGAGTCCATTATTTGAATGGACATTAGCTGACTGTATTTCTCTATTTCTTCTTAAGTATTAATTGTGTGCATGTACCATCATAAAATTAAGATGTTATTTTACTAGAGCATAGGTATTGTGTCGGAAAAAGTAGGTTGAGGGTCAGCAGTCTCTATTTCATTTAATCCCATATGTTATATTGTTCACTTTAACGTTTCTGTTCTGAGGCCTCCGTCAGAGTTCAATTGACCATATAAAGGTGAGGTTCCTGTATATATATATATATATATATATATATATATATATATATATATATATATATATATATATATATATATATATATATATATATATATATATATACACACACACACAGTCTCACCATTAAGCGGTCCGCATTCGCGTTTCACCGTTAACGCGGTGCCTTGCCAGAACCTAACATTCTTACATTCATTGATGTGAAGCATACATTACATGAGGCTGGCAAGCAGCGCCATTTGGATCCAACCTCCGCCATCGCCATGTTCTGTAGCGAAAATGGTGTGCACAAGGTGCATGCAGTCATCAAAAACATTACGAGTTCTTTACCGCCACCCACCACAGCTTGGCCCAAGTCGGTGATAGTGATAATTATAGTGAGGATATGGACTTATATGGACTTTGAGGGGTTTAACAAAGAGGCCCTGCAAGCCTCTGTGGTGGATAGTGATACAATTGATACCAGTGATACGGGTGAGGGCCAATAATCTGCCTCTGCCTCGGAACCAACCCCCATCCCGTGTGCCCAGCCATCTTTTCTACTAATGTAAGTGTTTAAAAACCTAATATTATTGATATTTCTCTTAATTATTAATTGTGTGTGCATGCCATCATAAAGTTAAGATAATATTTTTTACTACATAGTTATTAATGTAGTCAAAGTGGGTTTGGGGATCTGACCTGGACTCCATTTCAATTTATCCCATATGTTATGTTGTTCACTTCGCATTCCTCACTTTCCAGGACCCTCCAGATTTACATTAACGCGTATGTGAGTCCAACTATATATATATATATATATATATATATATATATATATATATATATATATATATATATATATATATATATATTATATATATATATATATATATATATATATATATATATATATATATATATATATATATATATATATATATATGTATGTATGTATATGTATATGTATATATATATGTATATATATATATATATATATATATATATATATATATATATATATATATATATATATATATATATATATATATTACAAGAAAGAAACACAGGATCACAAAGGCGCTTTAAACAGTCTGTTTCTAAATCCTTACAGTGATTTACTTGCGTATATATATATATATATATATATATATATATATATATATATATATATATATATATATATATATATATATATATATATATATATATATATATATATATATATATACATATATATATATATATATATATATATATATATATATATATATATATATATATATATATATATATATATATATATATATATATATATATATATATATATATATATATATATATATATATATATATTTTTTAGTCCATATAACATGGACTTTGAACATATAATCACGACCTCCCCAGCAAGGAATCAGACCCTCGACCTACTGGGTGTGACTGAGGGCAGCTTGAAGGCTAGGCCACAAGGACACTAAAGCAGTTCTAGACTCTGTTATATTTCACAAAGCCTGTTCATCGAGCTGATGGCTGAACCTCATTTGAGAAACATTGCGTGCCTCTTATGTGGTGTCAGTAGCATTTTACCGAATCCGCTGGTATGGCTTGGCAGTTACATATGTATACTTCATTTTTAGTCCATAGCGGACTTTGGACATATAATCAAGACCTCACCAGCATGGAATCGAACCCTCGACCTACTGGGTGTGACTGGGGCAGCTTACGGCTGAGCCACAAGGACACTAAAAGCAGTTCTAGACTCTGTTATATTTTCACAAAGCCTGTTCATCGAGCTGATGGCGCGTGAACCTCATTGGGAAACTGCCCTTTCTTATGTGGTGTCAGTAGCATTTGAATCCAGCTGGTATGAAGCGAGGTACATATATATACTTCATTTTAGTCCATATAACAGCGGACTTTGAACATATAATCATGACCTCACCAGTCGCGTGTTATATGGACTAAAAATGATATATCTTCTCAGACTCGATAAATATTGGAACTAAAAATAGTTTGTATACCTCGCGTTTCATACCAGCTGGATTCGGTAAAATGCTACTGACACCACATAAGAGCACGGGCAGTTTCCAGCAAGGGTTCAGGCGCCATCAGCTCGATGAACAGGCTTTGTGAAATATAACATGATCTGGACTTTTAGTGTCCTTGTGGCCTGGCGATGGCGTTCCTAGTCACAGTAGAGTCGAGGTTCGATTCTTGCTGGTGAAGATCGTTGATTTATTTATATATATATATATATATATATATATGTATATATATATATATATATATATATATATATATATATATATATATATATATATATATATATATATATATATATATATATATATATATATATATATATATATATATATATATATATATATATATATATATATATATTTAAAGTAAATCACTGTGGGTGGCGTGATCTGGTATATGCTGATAACCACAAGGAAAGAAGAAACAGAGTTCCCAAAGCGCTTTATTGTTTCATCTTCGGGGGTGGTACAGTCTGCTCACCCTGAAATTTTGTAATCGCCATATATATGTCATCAGCCAGTTGCGTTCAACAGACAACATCCATTCGCATATCATCCGTACCCTCCCCCAAAAAACAACACTTCCGTAGCGCCTGCTGGACCGCACCCACGACCCCTGACGAGCCACGATGATCCTTTCTATACTGGCCGTATTATGTGATTTAAAAATATCCCTTAGGCTTTAGTAAGCATTTGCCTCCAGGTGTAATGTTAACCTACATCTATTGAGGATAAATCTTTCACCTATAAATTGACAATAACACATTTGCTGTAATCAGACATATCTAGTTGCCTCAACAATTGCAACCTAGTTGCAGTTGAGTTCTAATTTCATATTCTGTGTCATTACAAGGAATAACGAAGTCTCTGGTGCACTCTAAGATTAAGAGAAAAGCGGAGGACTCCAGGCGTCCTGAAGGAGAGAAAAATGGACTCTATGATGGGGACTAAGCACTCTGCGTGCCACTCATAATGACACTCACTTACTTGTTAAGTTTTACCAACCATTTGTTGTGTGCATTATCTAGTGAATTTAGTCAATATTGTAGTACAAGTACCTGCAATACAGTGGTCCCTCGGTTAACAATGGACCTACAGTGCAAACCTAGCACTGTACATGTCTAAATGATTCACGGTTACTAAAATTATTCGTCTATTGCAAATATAGATTGTTTACAAGGTATTCAAATAAATCACTATCTTACAAGAATCCCAAATGTAAGTTTATATTCACCCAGGTCGTTTGGGGTGGAAATTATAGAGGCTTAGTCACTCTTAAGTAATGATAAATAAACATGCAGGCCTAGCAAAAAGGTCAAATCATATCTCAAATAAATAACAAACCACAGACCTCTGTCACCTCACCTCCGCTCCCCTGTCCCCCCTCCTCTCACGCTTGCTGGCTACCTCCCTCCTTGTGTTCCCAGACAAGGTGGTGATTTCTTTATGCTTTAAGGTGTTTATTTTATATAATATGTCAGACTAAAGTTAGGATAATATAATTTGCATTGCTCAAATCCTTGCAAGACAGAGATTAATTTGAATATAAATGTCATATTTTGCTCAAGGGTAAAATTTGAGTACATTAGTGTACATTTTATAATATAAAGTTTTTCAACTGTATTTTTGATTTATTTATAAATTTCTTCATTTATTTTCATCCATTTACATACACCATACTAAAAAGAAAGCATAAAAAGAAATAAATATTATGGTGCAAAGCTGGGTGCATGTACTAATTTGATCACGGTTACTAAAATTGTTATGTCTAGTGCAAATTATAGCATGCTTATATTCAAATTAATCAGTATCTTACAAAATCTAGTGATGTAAATTATATTCACAGGTCATTTCACTGGTTTTTATAAGAAGTTATCACTTAGACAATAAATATATACGTTAGACCTGGGCCTGTAGCTACCAAACCGCTGCCCTCCCCGCCCCGTATCCTTTCCTCCTCTCAAATCTGATATTGCTGGAATCCTTGCAAAACAGTGATAATTTTACTATAAGCGTCATGTATTTTATAAAAGATAAAAATTAATCACCTGTATCACATTACAGTAGTGATTTAAAGAGTAAACTAAATGTATAAGTATAGTATTCCACATACGTAAGTATAAATAAATATATATATACTGTACTGTATCAGTAATACTGTATATATATATATATATATATATATATATATATATATATATATATATATATATATATATATATATATATATATATATATATATATATATATATATATATATATATATATATATATATATATATATATATATATATATATATATATATATATATATATATATATATATATACACATCCCGCTTCTGGTTTCATAGCGGTTCATCCTCCTATATAAAGGGAAGCAGCGGGCCACGATCTTGTGGTCGCCCAGTCATCAAAAACATTACCGAGTTCTTCACCGCCACCCACCACAGCCGCCCAAGTTGATCAGTGATATTGATAATTATAGTGAGATATGGACTTATATGGACTTTGGGGGTTTGACAAAGAGGCCCTGCAAGCTCTGTGTGGTGGATAGTGACCTAGATTGATACAAGTGATACAGGTGAGGGCCAATAATCTGCCTCTGCCTGGAACCAACCCCATCCCGTGTGCCCAGCCATCTTTCTATAATGTAAGTGTTAAACCTAATATTGATATTTCTCTTAATATTAATTGTGTGCATACCATCATAAGTTAAGATAATATTTTTTACTAACATAGTTGTGTGTAGTCGAAAGTGGGTTTGGGGGTTGGGCGAGTCTCTATTGGAATTAATCCCATATGTTCTGTTGTTCATAGCAGATACCCTGTGGGTTCAATTGACCATGGTTAAGGGAATAATATATATATATATATATATATATATATATATATATATATATATATATATATATATATATATATATATATATATATATATATATATATATATATATATATATATATATATATATATATATATATATATATATATATATGCAGAATATATAAAAAAAAAAGTCATTCACTGAGTGACTTGAAAGCAGAGGATATTAGTCACTAACGATCTGCCTTCTTCATAATAGAAGACGCGCTGTGGTTGCCATGCTGACCAGACCGTATAAGAAATTGTCCCAAACACAATATCTGAGACACATAAACAAAATAAAAGTCACTCGATTTCTTCACTGTGCTAAGATGTATAAATACTGTACAGTATAGTCTGCAGTTACGTGGTTTTTGTTTACATATTTGGTCATTTACGTGGTGCCTTGCCAGAATGAAAATGCTTTATTACGTAGTAAATATGGTCATTTATGCGGTGAGCGGCTGGAGAGGTCCAGACCGCCGCGCCATTTTTTACCAACGCGGTCCATTCTTGACCGTACGCAGGAAGCGGCGCGATGAGTGGTGCGCATTAGGCTGCTCTTACGTTATCGCTGATGTCATATGACGTATCAGACTGTGATTGGTCAAATGTAACATGACGTGCCCTGCCACCAGAGGGTAGAAGTCGCTGACCTAGCAGGGCCTGTCTCATTGTTTTCAGTCCTTGTATACAGTTCTCTCTTGTGCCCGCTATTCCCCTCACAACTCACAATGGCTTCCGTGGGACCCCCACCACCAGAGAAAAACAATGAATTACCTGGACCAAGCCATGATGAGGTGATGGAAATCATCAAGTTGGGGGAGAAAATTAAGCTCATCCTTGACAACGATCCAGACAAGCATCGGTATGAAGCGTCTAATAACCATCTGACGAAAGTTATGGAGCCGTATATCCAGATCGATGTCGACAACATCAACGCTAGTCGTCAACGTAGTATTGAGGACTTCCTCGCCCGCAACCCACCACAACCAGAGCCAGCCCAAGTCAGTGATAGTGATATTGACAGTGAGGATATGGACTTTGAGGGGTTTGTCTGGTAGGCCCTGCAAACCTCTGCGAGTCGTGAAAGTGAAAGTGATTCACTGGAGGGCAACTAATTTGCCCTCTGCCTCGGAACCAGCCGCCATCCACGTGTGCCGACCCAGCTTTTCTACTAACGTAAGTGTTAAAAAACCTAATATTATTGATATTTATCATAATTATTAATTGTGTGTGCATACCATCATAAAATTAAGATGTTATTTTTACTACAATGTACGTATTGTGTCGGAAAAAGTGGAGTTTGGAGGTCGGCCCAGTCTCTATTTCAATTAATCCCATATGTTATGTTATTTCATTTACGTGTTTCTCGTTTTACGCGGGCCTCCACGGGTTCAATTGACTGCGTAAATGCAGACTATACTGTACAGTTGAGTCTGGATTTACGCGGTTTTGGTTTACGAGTTTTGTCATTTACGTGGTGCCTTGCCAGAATTGAAATGCTTGATTTACACGGTAAATTTGGTCATTTATGTATGTATATTATGTATGCTGTATGTATATTACACTGGGCTGCATTTGAAAAAAAAATTCATGAGGTGCGGGGTTTCTTAGCTGATTCTTTATGTATTTTGCGTGCTGATTCCAAAAATGGCATTCATTTTGCCCAATCAGGTCAGATTTTTATGCTATGGGAATTAGGAAAAAATCGAAATTCTTAAATATGATGTCAAAATTCTTATGCAAAATATATCATAAGAAATGTAACCACAACACATAGGACCAAAATATGTCAACTACATAGATGCCTTTACAGCTAGACATGCATAAATGGCTGTCGCAGAGAATTTCTTTGGTGGTTGGTGTCTGGGGCGTCCCGTTTCAGACACCAACAGTAGTCGGCGAGCATGTTGATATCCCAGCGACCCTGGTACCGCTCCTCCATTACACGGATATCTTGATGGAAGCGTTCTCCTTGTTCCTCACTCACATCACCACAGTTCTCTGGAAAGTAGTCCAAGTGGGAGCTGAGGAAGTGCATCTTGATGGACATGCGTGCACCAAGAACTTTGTAGCTCAGAAGTAGGTCCTCAACAACTCGTTCATACTCTGGACTTCTGTAGTTGCCAAGAAAATTGGAGACAATAGACTTAAAGGCATGCCAGGCTTTCTTCTCATTTACATCCATGCTGCAATCAAACTTGGGATCTTTGAAAAGCTCTCTGATCTGAGGGCCATCAAAAATTCCTGCATTCAGCTTTGCCTCACTGACTTTTGGAAATTTTTCTTTCAGAAAATTGAAAGCCTGGCTTTTTTTGTCCAGTGCCTTTACAAAGTTTTTGAACAGACCGAGCTTGATGTGCAGTGGCGGAAGAAGAATGTTCTGCGGATTCACCAGAGCATGGGCAACAACATTGTGAGAACCTGGAGTAAGTCCACTTCTTGCAGGCCAGTCACATTGCATGTAGTGCTGCTTGTCTGCTCGACTATCCCACAGACAGAGGAAACATGCCATGTACCACCAGATGAAAAAGAAATTTAATTGTGAAAAAATATATGTAAAAAAACACGGACATATACTCTTTTCCTTTGCGTCACGGCGGACATTTAAATGGCCGGCGAGCACGTGGGTGTATTTAAATGCATCGTAAGGGCATTAAAACTGACCGAAATCTTTTCTGTGAGGCTTGCCAATGTCTCGGATGATTTTTTTAATGAACGAATATGAGGACCCCATTTTGAGCGAAAAATGCCAATATTTTACCTGAATCTCCGCTTAAAATGCTATAGCACAAAATTCTGACCTGATTGAGCAAAATGGATAACATTTTTGAGATCAGCACGCAAAATACACCCAGAAAAGCTTAATAATACACAAACCTCAAAAACTATGCAGGGCAGTGTTATAGATGTATATTATGTATGTGCTCCATTTATATACACTATTTATTCAGCCTAGCTAGCAACGTGTGGCAA
>NW_024718273.1:3786807-3792539 GCF_018991925.1 Homarus americanus | reverse complement strand
TACATTTCCGTGAATGCATTATATCAAGCACAGTATGAATAGAATACCATTGTAATATAACAATATTTTGAGTCCTACTCTTTCCATTTATAGAGTACAGTTGTACCCCACTTAACGCGGTCAATAGAACCCAGAGGGTCCCGTGTTAAGTGAAATCCGCTTTAAGTGAACAACAGAACATATGGGATTAATTCCAATAGAAACCGGCCCGACCCCCAAACTCCACTTTTTGAAGACACATAACTATGTTGTAGTAAAAATAACCTCTTAATTTTATGATGGTACATGCACACAATTAATACTTAAGAGAAATAGAGAAATACAGTCGCCAAGTTAATGTCCATTCAAATAATGGACTCAACTCCCTCCCCCTCTCACACTACACTGCCGCTCTTCCCTCTCTGAGAAATTTTTGGGGGAAAACCACTAAATTTTAATAAATAATACCTCAAACTAAAGTTAGGATAATACAATTGACATTGCTGGATTCCTTGTAAGACCAGGAATATTTTAAATATAAATGTCATATATTTTGCACAAAAGATAACATAGTTACTCAGAAAATTTTTTTATCTAAAATTTGTATGTCTAATGCAAAATATATGATGTTTATATTCAAAATGATCACCAAATTATAAGAATTCCAGCAATGTAAATTATATTCTGGCCGGGTAATTTGTATGAATTTTATGAGCTAAAACAAATATCTTCAGTTAATAAAAAAAAAATAATCTTCAGGACACTATCTGTCAATCAAAGTACCCCACCTTGCCTTCCCCCCCTCTTCCAACCGCGCGGTCAGTCCCAACCCTCCTCCCCACCCCCCACCAATCGTCCCTTCAAGAGAAGAGTGGGTGAAAAATTTAGATTTTAACATTTTGTATTAAATAATACCTCAGATTAAAGTTAGGATAATATAATTGACATTGCTGGATTCCTTGTAAGACCAGGAATATTTTGAATATAAACGTCATATATTTTGCACAAAAGATAACATTCTTACTCAGATTAAACATTTTATCTAAAAATTTTATGTCTAATGCAAAATATATGATGTTTATATTCAAAATGATCATCAAATTATAAGAATTCCAGCAATGTAAATTATATTCTGATCGGGTAATTTGTATGAATTTTATGAGCTAAAACAAATATCTTCAGTTAATAAAAAAAAAAAAATATTCTTCACGGGGTAACAGATGGTTGGTCGGTCCCTCCCTCCCCCCCACCCTCCACTAACCGTCCCAAGGAGATGTGTGGGAAAACCAGAATACTTAACTTTTTTGTAATAAATAATACCTCAAAGTAAAGTTAGGATAATATAATTGACATTGCTGGATTCCTTGTAAGACCAGGAATATTTTGAATATAAATGTCATATATTTTGCACAAAAGATAACATAGTTACCCAGAGAAAAAATTTTATCTAAAATTTGTATGTCTAATGCAAAATATATGATGTTTATATTCAAAATGATCACCAGCAATGTAAATTATATTCTGGCCGGGTAATTTGTATGAATTTATGAGCTAAAACAGGCAGTCAGGCAGGGTGGCGGGTGGGGCAAATCTAAAAATAGCGTCTCGAGCCGGACACTCACCGCGTATATGATGAAAAAATCCGTGTTAAGTGAAAGTTCAGCTCTGGCGAGGCACCGCGTATATGATAAAACGCGTTAAGTGAAACCGCGTTAGGCGGGGTAATACTGTATTGAACATAATTGAAGGTAAAGTGACTAGTTTAATGCGCGGCATCCAGCCTCTTAACACAGCAAACAGGAGTTAGTCTCTCTCTGTTTTCACTGGAGGTAACATCTTGCTTGAGATTCTCTTCAACTAAACGCTTTTTTTCTGTTTCCAAGCAAATTATTGGTCATTTTGAAATATATTTTACATATTGACAATATATAATGCAGTGCAGTGTTGATTTAAAGAAAATAATTTTGAATTACACCAAGAGAGCTAAAATTTTATGGGTAAAATGGCGCCATGGGGTGACTTCTCTTCCACCCCAATGCCTTCTCTTCTTCCTTCTCCTCCACCCCCATTCTAAATCCCATCATCATCATCCAGGAGCCTTCTACATACACACCTCAAAGTAAGTGAACTTTTCTACCATTTTTGTAGAATTTAGGAAATTTTCGGTGAGCTGGAACCAATTACCCAAAAACCCAATGAAACAATGGTTTCGGTTAACGAACTTTTCGGTTAACGAACGACCTTCTGGAACGGATTGAGTTCGTTAATGGAGGGGTCACTGTGTATATATATATATATATATATATATATATTTAAGTAAATCATCAGAAAAGCGTTGATTCAGAGATGTTGATAATCATTAAGGAAAGTTTAAGTTATGTAATTCATCTTCAACCCCGAAGATGTGAATTACACGAAGCTTTTGGAACTTCGTGGCTTTCTTTCTTTTCCTTGTGGTTATCAGCATAAATACAGTATATATATACAGTCATCAGTCGTTAACGCTCAACCGAATAACATCCGACGATATACATCCGCATCTCTAAAAACAAAAAAACAATCACTTCTGTGATGCCTGCTGGACCACCACTCCACGACCCCCTGACGGAGACATGATGATCCTTCCCATACTGGCCAGATATTATGTGTTAAAGGAATATCCTTCCATAGGCTTTAGTAAGCATTTGCCTCCAGGTGTAATGTTAACCTACATCTATTGAGGATAAAATCTTTCACCTACAAATTGACAATAACACATTTGCTGTAATCAGACATATCTATTTGCCTCAACACTTGCAACCCCAGTTGCAATTGGGGTTGCAATTTCAAATTCTGTGTCATTACTAAGGAATAACGAAGTCTCTGGTGCACTCTAAGATTAAGAGAGAAAACGGAGGACTCAGGGTCCTGAAGCGAGAGAAAACGGACTCCTATGATGGGGGACACAAGCACTCACACGTGCCACTCATACTGACAGACTTGACACTCACTTACTTGACAAGTTTTACCAACCATTAGTTGTGTACATTATCTAGTGAATTTAGTCAATATTGTACAGTACAAGTACACTGCAATACAGTGGTCCCTCGGTTAACAATGGACCTAAGTGCATATATACAAAAATGTATGTATATTATGTATGTGCTCCATTTATATACACTATATATTCAGCCTAGCTAGCAGCGTGTGGCAATGTATTTACCATGTCCCACATGCTTAATTAATGTGCCTGGCGACATATGGAAGCTGCTAATGTATCACTTACCACATGTCGCCAGAGAGGCTAGTTGACCCCCCCATACAGAGTGGGGAGCGCCACCTTCCTTGTGTACCTTCGTTTATCCAGTAAATAGAACCTACGAAAACTCTACAGGTGTTTGTGTTCGCTCCTGTAGATAGAACTTGATACCCAGAACACATGCATGGCGCAGTGAACCGATTTTACTGGACCATTATACAAGTGAAGTGTAAAGTTTGTGGCAAGATCGGCTTATGGACCCCCACTCTGTGTCAACCACCGCTAATGGCCATCTCTTCCAAGAATTTATAGCAACTTTGAGCAGTGACAGTGATTGTGTGTTTAGTGCCATAACTGTGTGACCTTGTTCTACAGGATTCCCAAGGTAAAAGGTGTGTTCTGGGCATTTGTAAGGAGTAAAGTTCCATGCATCCTCCCCCCGCAATGTCCAGAGGGTAACTGAGCCTCCACCCCCTCACAGCGAGACTGCCTGAGACGCGCACACACACACACACACGTACGAACACACTGACTGCGGCCATTCCTTTATATATATTTTATATACAGTATATATAATCTACTTATCTGTGCATTTAATTAATTTTTGTCTCAGATCTTGTTGATACGACGGGCTGACCGGTCAACACTGATTTCAGACACAGTACACAGATTAAGTTATTATGTCTCGTTCCTTACGCATTCGTGGAGCCAACGCCTGGATGAGTCAGTCGGATGACAGCTCGGCAGAGTTGGATGACCAGGCTGAACAGGACGCTCCAGCTCCCACCACATCGCGCAGCCCTTCACCTCGATCTTCAGAGTTGCCTTCAGAGATAATTGCTTTAATGAAGTTCATGAGGGATGAAAGGCACGAGGACGAAGCTAACAGACTTGTGGAGAATGAAGAAAGAAAGCAAGCAGAGGCAGAGAGAGAGACCACCAACGGAGATTGGAAGACAGTGCACGGTTTGAAGCTTTGATATCTCACCTCACTGTTAACCAAGCCCCTGGCTCTAACACTGCCTCGGTATTGACTGGTTCAGATACCTCATCAATGCTCTCTTCACGCCCACCAGCCCCACCTAAAGCGGCTGCTCAAACACCGCCCATCGTGAATGGCGGCGACGGTGGACTGATTATGCTACAATGGTGGATCTCCAGAGTTTGTCACAGCCTAAACAACTTATTCAGCTGCGTATGTGCCTGTCCTTGGAAACTCAGTGTGTCTTGGAACATACGTTGCAGGTACCTCCGACCTCTTCTTTGTCTGTAGAGGAGGTACTGGACATTCTACAACGGCACATCAAAGGGCAGTGGAATGAAGCTCTACGCAGGAGGGAATTGTTTAGCTGCAGACAGATGGAGGGCGAGACTTTCGATGCCTTTTATGTACGACTCAAGAGAGCCTCGGAAGAGGTAGATATATGCCCAGGTAACCACCAGAAGTGCGAGGAGACCCAGTTGAAGCAGGTGATCCTGATGGGTGTTAAGGACGAGGAACTTGTCCAACGCCTCACCTCCCTCGACTCTTCCTCTTCTCTTAAGGATGTTTTGACGATATGTCTACGAGGCTGTCAGGTGTGCCACCTCTGCCATCCGAGCTCCCCCTACAGCTGTACGCGCTGTGTCCCGGTACAAGAAGGGCAAGAAGTCTACTCCAACACCTTCGCCCACCACGCCCACGCCCGGCTCCTTTTGCAACAACTGTGGTAAGCAGCACGGAACACAGATGTGTCCAGCTGCTGAGTCTACCTGCAACAGTTGTGACCGAAAGGGCCACTGGTCACTCACAGTACGGTGCCCAGCCAAACACGTCCAGTGTAATGTGTGTGGTCGTCTGGGCCACTACGACAAGTGTTGCCCTACCAACAAACCCAAGGGACAGCGTCGGCGGAAGCAGCAGCGCCCTTCCACCAATGAGGGCCGCCCACAGTCTTCCAATCAGAAGCATGACGACCCTGGACAACGCTCGAGCCATATTAGGAATGTGTGCTCCCCCTCGCCTCCCAGGACCAAAGTCCCTCAGCACATCAGCGTCATCGTGACCTACCGCAGTGTGTCATCCCGTCTTCAGATGTTGCCCGACACCAGCGCTGATACTACAGTCATCGGTCTCCAGCATTTGCAATGCTTGGGGCTCTCTCCAAGTGATCTAGGACCGCCCCCCAAGGATCTCCGCTTCACGGCAGATGGTTCACAGATGGCCCCAGCCCTAGGTTCACTCCAAACACAAGTCACCTTTGGCAACAGATCGTGTCAAGCCTGGATTGATGTGCATAACGGTGTCCCGACTCCTTTGCTGTCCGACAGACATTGTCAAGAGTTGGCCATCATCTCCCAGGGCTTCCCCAAACCTATTCTCAAGGTAAAACACGCCAACAGGGTGCAAGAAGGGAGCAGCAACTACCCTGTTGCCACCCTACCCCTGCCTCTTGTCAGTGACACCTCTCCTTCGGATGCTCGGAAGTACTTCCTGAAGGAATTCAGCGACGTTCTGGTGACCAAGTCCGCTCTG
>NW_024718273.1:3775877-3786707 GCF_018991925.1 Homarus americanus | reverse complement strand
AGGGTGAAGGTGACTTTGAGGGATTTGTCAGGGAGGCCCTGACAACTATAACTGATAGTGATGGTGATTCACCTGGTGATGGTGATTCACCTGAGGGCCAGTAATCTGCCCTCTGCCTCGGAACCAGCCTCCATCCCCGTATGCCGACCCATCTCTTCTACTAACGTAAGTGTTCAACATAACTTTTAGTTTTCCTTACTTAACCTATATTTTTCCTAACCTAACCTCTTCTATATACTTGTTTGTGCATACCATCATAAAGTTAAGATAAAATTTTTACTACAACATAGTTGTGTGTCGTCAAAAAGTGGAGTTTGGGGGTCGGGCCAGTCTCTACTGGAATTAATCCCATATGTTCTGTTGTTCACTTAACGCGGTTTTCACTTAACACGGTACCCTGTGGGTTCAATTGACCGCGTTAAGAGGGGTACAACTGTACTTGTTTCGCGAAAAAGGGAGGCTACCATTATAACTGGTAGGTGATCATTAAGGACCAAACTCCGAATCCATGACGTGACTTCTGTTAATCATTCTCATCCTAAATTTACCACTGTCGGTAGTTTCAAGAATTAACTCAGTCATTTACTGAATATTCTTTGTAAAAAAATAAATTTTAAATTAATTATTTATAGGAGATAAGTATTATGATCAGTAAATATACAGATATGCATTACTGACCACCTCCGAACACAAGGACGGCTAAAAATAGCCACAGGCGGTCACAGTCAAGGTCACTTTCCCTTTCTTATCATTGCCAAAGGGGGGGTCGGTGATGATAGCAGCTGTGTTTATTACCGGGGTATATTGTTCTTTTACGGTATGTTAGACTGGTTTATAATACATTTTTATTATTTTAATATACCGGTAATCTTCATTTTAATCCAGCTTCCCAAACGTAAGTTTCAGTATAAAATAATTAATGGTAGGACTTTGTGAGTGGTTTACCATGTTTCCATCACCACTCTTGACACGCTAAACCGCAATATTTAAGAGGTAAGAATTTTATCTCTGGTGCTTAAGACGACCCCCTAACTTTGGGCTGATTTTTTTTGTTCAAATTCCGTCTTGTAGGCCGAGATATACGGTAATCTACAAGCAGGAATCCCACAAGCAAATCAATGTTTTCACAAGCATCATGGGAAAGTATGGAAACATTTAGCAGCCTCATTGCTGAAATGATCTGCACGCAACATAAAAAAGCTAAGCCTGTAACTCTAGAAATAGGAGATGCAGTAACGATAAAAGCGCCAGAATGCATATCAAAACTTTCCAAGTAGTTGAGCCAACGACAAACATCACAGACATAGTACATGTAGATAGAATTAGATAGAATAAAAAAAAAAAGGCAGCAGAGACTTAGTATGGACCCCTAATGTCAGTTAATTACATCCTATTTCTACTACGACAGTTGCTCAACACAACACAACAAAAGACAATACTACGTATTATCAAAAACTACGATCAGCAAACAAGAAACATTAATTATCCTCGCCCCTTTCAGACATGGCTTGGATATCGTTACTCCTGTTGGCATGGAGCACAGTGGCAACAGCCGCATCCCCAGCAGACATCATCAAACCTGGAGCTTTAGTTGCCCCACTGGACAAAGTACTTGTAGTGGAAGATATTGTAACTGTCAGGTATGAGCTCCATGGTTTAGTGCACATGCCTTTGCGCCTGAAGTCAAAAGCTGTCCACGATGAAACAGCTATGCACACACTGCAAGATCTCGAACAACAGTGTACCATCTCTACAATCCTTCGACAAACCATCTCACTTCAGAACGACTGTATGAATAGTCTACTCAAGCACGTAAGACACATCGATGGAAAGCTCCCTCTATCTCCTGAAGGCATTGGGAAGAATGTACATTCTCAGCGGCGTAAAAAACGTGGTCTATTTAATTTTTTGGGTTTAATAAGTAACACCCTGTTTGGTACGGCAATTGCCGAAGATGTAGCTAAACTAAGGAACAGAATGCATCCAGTTTCAGAAGCGGTCATGAGACAGAAGAGGGCCATTGAACAGTCCTACAAGGCAGTACAGACTCTGAACTCTCAGATGAATGTTATTGTTGACGAAACTAATCAACTAACACGTGTTGTCCAGGGATTCACATGGACAGTGCCTTCACTAGAATGGCTACTCTGCTTTACAGAATATATGCAAGCAGCTGAAGCATCTGTGGAAGCTATGATAGGCTCATAGCTGATTTAGTGAATGCAGGTTTAGGTTGTGTAGATGCACAGTTGTTGCCAGTTGGACAACTTATTGCCATTTTATATATACGTAGCTGAAACTGACTATCATCTAACTCCTATCTTTCAGGAGCATGAAGTGGAATATTATTACCCCTTATTGGAGGCACCCTTAACGCACGAGGAAATACTAATACACATTCCACTAAAATCCCAGAAGTAGTTTAATGCATGGCATTAACATAGAAACTGAACTAATAGTGGTTTCAGAAGATTTTTTGTTAGTTGCTGTGATTAAGCATGAAGTCCTAAATCATTGTAAGTCAACATACTTACACTTACATGAATGTCCTGCTTATGCTTTTTCTTTCACTTGGGCTGCAGAAGCTACTTGTGAACTAGCTATGATACAAACTAATGCTTGTAACAATAAAGCTTCTTTTTGTTCAAGCCAGAATGTGACGCCTACCTTTAACCTAGGTATGTTAATGCCTAGCAATAACTCGCCAGGCCAACATACAGGCAATTAAAACATCTAATAATTACTTAATAAGTAATATTAGGAGGACACGTCGCTACCTGGCATTTAATTGCAATTCTCGAAACCCCCTCCCTCACCCCCCATCATACGCATTGCCACCGTTATCTTCTTGCCTGGCGATTCAGCCGTATATACACACAAAGAAGGCTCCGCGAATTTGTGTTGTAATAGCTGAAATACCAAGTTCCAAGAGGATTTTATATATGGTATTTATACTTCTTAGCACAGTGGGGAAATAGAGTGACTATTATTTTGTTTATGTCTCTCAATTATTGTGTTTGGGACAATTTCTTACATGATCTCTGGTCAGCATCATGGCAACCACAGCGCATCTTCTTTATGAAGTCGCTATAGATCGTTTGTGACTACAGCAGTACCCCGATTTACGCGGTCAATTGAACCCACAGGGTACCGCGTAAAGTGAAAACCGCGTAAAGTGAACAACAGAACATATGGGATTAATTCCAATAGAGACTGGCCCGACCCCCAAACTCCACTTTTTGACGACACACAACTATGTTGTAGTAAAAATATTATCTTAACATTATGATGGTATGCACACACAATTAATAATTAAGAGAAATATCAATAATATTAGTTTTTTTAACACTTACATTAGTAGAAAAGATGGCTGGGCACACAGGGATGGGGGGTTGGTTCCAAGGCAGAGGGCAGATTATTGGCCCTCACCTGTATCACTTGTATCAATTGTATCACTATCCACCACATTGGCTTGCAGGGCCTCTTTGTCAAACCCCTGAAAGTCCATATAAGTCCATATCCTCACTATCACTATCACTGACTTAGGCCGGCTGTGGTGGGTGGCGGGTGAAGAACTCGGTAATGTTTTGATGACTGGGCGACCTTGTGCGCATCCTGCCCGCGCCGCTTCCCGCGTATATGAGTAGATGCACCGCGGAAAGTGAAAGTTCGGTTCTGGCGAGGCACCGCGTAAATGAGAAACCGAGGAAAGTGAAACCTCGTAAAGCGGGGTAATACTGTATATCCCCTGCTTTTAAGTCACTTAGTGAATGTCGCTGAGCCCTCCCGGGCTCGTCTTCATTGAAAGAAAATATATAGATATACTGTATATATGTATACTGTATACGATTTTCTTTGTCCCAATTATACACGTGCTAGTATGAATACCATGTGGCTATCTCTCTCTTCCTACTCTTATGTTCGTTCACAAAAACTTTCGGGCTTCCGCCCTGGGTTTTCTAATTGCTCTCAGCATGAAGGCCAGAGTTGAGTTTTTCTCTTCATAACTTTATTTTAATGATGACCTCAGTAGCGGGTTCAGCCTTCCCAGGCGAACCTTAGCGAGGCTGCTAGACTTAGTGTTTCTTCCGGACGCTGACCTCCCGGTCTTACTAGCAATCTAGAGTTATGTCGAGATGGACCTTGCATCCTTATATGGGTTATATGAGAACCATTCAGGGTGGAATTCTCAACCCAATAAATACTGCTTGAGTAATAGTGAACCATGTTGCCAATAGAGCGCTATGTTAGCAGCTCAGCACTGTCAACTCTGCCGGGTGATAGTGCTCACTCAGGCATTATCGCTCAAGCTAATTAATTGAGGGGATAATGTCTGTGCCCCAGATTGGCAACAAATAGAGAATTTGATGATCCCTCTAAATAAAAATGCTCTAAATAAAATTAGTTTACATAAAAAAAAAAAAAAAATCATTGAGCTAAGGGATACTTGAGATAAGAGTGGGGAGAAGGATACGACATAGTGAGTTAATTGTTTATAATTGTCAAACGAGTGACTTATATAACAATAAGAGATCTTAATGAATTAATTTACTAATAATATAACAATTATGAGTCATATTGATTAGGTTTGGGAGAAAATGTTTTCACCCTTATATTTTTATAATGATATAATGTGACTCATAGAGTTCTTCCTAGTTTAGATGAGTGGTGTGCAACTGGAGGATGAAAGACAAGGAGTCCGGGCCTATGGATGATGGAGGAGACTATGGAACTGTCCCTGAGGAGCTAGTATTGAGTGATGAGCTACAAGGACTAGAAAGTTCAGCTCATATGCTACATACAAGGAATTGTATGTCAGTAGAGAATGTGAATTCAGTAGTATTAGTTTCACCTAAGACCCAAGGGGACCATACTACATGTAATTATCAAGGATGTAGAGCCACTTGGATTACTAAGATAGATCCTCATGTGGCTTGCATAATTCATGGCAGCTGTGTCTCAAATAACATATTTTCACCAATGGATTGTGCAGTTTCTTAAGATCAAATTTTTCAATTTCATTAAGCTACAGGAGATAAGAAAGAATTATTGCAAATACAAATTAAAAATACTGTAGGTGGAATAAGGCCTTGAAGAGTAAATTTTTAAATGTAAAACAATGGAAAGATCCCAAGTTGGCAGAAAGTTTAGGTTTATTGGTGTTAGGTAAGAAACTTAATCCCCACTTAGACAAGCCTGCTTCTGCTAAGAAAAGTAAGTTATTGGACCTTCCAGACAATGGGGCAGTAGGAAGTCTACAAAAACCTCTATCTACTCAGTCTTATTTAAGTGGATTCCAGGATCAGGATGATGAGGCTGGTTCTAATCATAGTGTTCAGTCTCTTGAGCAGGAAGAACCTGTTGAGACTGACTTCATCCTATCCATATTTTGGCAACCACATCCACCTGGGGCAAGAGTGTTGGTTACTATGATTGGAAACAGGCTGCTGTCGACTGCCACGCAGCTGATGGATAACATTGAGTGTAAGGATGATCCCAACAGGCCTTGGGTAACAGTGGTAAGATCTAAGTCCTCTTTGTTTTCTACCACACCCGAATCTGTGGATTCCTTATTCAAGGTATTTTATGAAAATGTTTCTAAACTTCCTGATATCTCAGCACTTACAAAGAGTCAGGAAGGACAAGCAACTGTGGGTCATCATTCATTGTTTTTGGAAGGTGATACCTGAACTACACTTTCTTGGCCCGATATTTGCCCAAAGATGATCTCTGAAATAGACGAAGTCTGGGTTATAATATTGAAAGACTTAATATTCATTCCCGCAGACAGGAATGCTCACAAGTTTAGTTTTTTGAAGTTCCAATTTAATGACAAAAAGAGTTCCTTGTATGAACTTTCCCAGTATTTGTCGGCTCCAAAATATGCTGATATAAGTTATGAAAGAAATTTGAAACTAGTTGCTCCTGCACTGTTGCTTGAAGAATTTAAAATTAGGAAATTGGCAGCAGATGTTTGGTCTGCAATTATGATGTGTCAGTTATTAACTAAGTTTGTGCTGGACTATGAAGAAAATTCAGAAGTGGACAAATGTTTTGCTGCTGCTTTACAAGGGATCCCATATTCCCTGGACAACTCAATTTTAGATATGTTGTTGAAAGCCCTAAAACTAAAAGCCCAACTAAGGAAGTAAGTCACAAATAATGCTTCAAGTGGTAGTGCTTATTTATTGCTACGTTCTTCCCGTCTTTCTCCTGCTTTGTTTGATGAACGATCATTGGTTAAATATAGTTCAGCTGTTGAGCAAGCTATTAATATTAATGTTCCCAGGAGTCCTCAGACCTTTCGGAAATCTAAAAGAGGAAGGTTTTACAGGGGAACAGGACCAGATGCTAGGTTCAGTTATCAACCTAGAGGAAACTTCAGAGGAGGAAACAATTCAAGACGTAGTAGGGGTGGCCGTTTGTTGAGAAGTGGAAGGAGACCTTATTCCATCACATCAGCGACCACTCCCTCCCAATGAAGCCAGACAGCTGGGTCGTCTAGGGGGTTGGGAAAACAGGTGGACTTCTTCCATATGGGCTTACAAGACAATCTAAGGGGGCGTCACATGGACTTGGTTGAGGCGCCCTCCCCTAGTACCAAAAAGGGGTAAAAAACCAATCTTCTTACTCACAGAATTTGTAATTCAACTGTTACACAGAGGTGTAGTAGAACTGTTGCAGTCAGAGAAATGTTTCATGTCTCGCCTATTCCCAGTCCCCAAGAAAGGCAGCGACAAATTGAGATGGATTTTTGATCTTTCAGTCCAGAACAAATTTATTACCAAAAGACGTTTCAAGATGCTCACTTACGATCATCTGAGGCATCTACTTCCGCCCAATGCTTGGATCTCAAAAGTGAATCTCTAAGATGCCTATTATCACGTTCCTGTTGCTCCCAGGTACAGAAAGTTTCTAGTGTTCAAAGTGGGGGATGTAAGTTATCAATTCACAGTGATGCCATTCAGCCGGACGATTGCGCCAAAAGTCTTTACAAAACTGGGGAACATCCCCAGAGAGATCCTTGCGAAGGAGGGCATCAGAACTTTTGTTTATCTAGACTATTGGCTGATAGTGGGAACCTCTTTCGAAGATTGTCAAAGGGCGACCCAACGTACACTAGTACTATTTCAAAACCTAGGATTAAAGATAAACCAGGTCAAATCAAATTTAATACCATGTCAGAAGTTGGATTGGTTAGGTCTCCAGTGGGATACAAATCAGCAATCAGTCAGTCTACCAGAAGCAAAAGTAACAGATGTGATAAACCAAGTAGAAGCCTTTTGTGTAAAGCAAGAGGTTTCTTGGCACGATTGGGAAAAACTTCTGGGTCTGTTGAATTTTGCCACAATAGTGATTCCTTTGGGAAGTTAAGGAAAAAGCAACTATGTACATAAAATAAAGTAAATAATAGAGTAATTAATAAATGTAACAGAGAGGTGAGGTGACACGCCAAGACATTTACACAGCACACACATTAACAGCACTACTAAACCATTGTCTTATAACATTTTAATCTATAATTTTCATTTTAAAATTAATTGATACATGATGGCTCAACAGGGATACTTTTGCACTTAGACAACTGATCAATGAATAAACCAGGACATATGGAGATGCATTATACACCACAATATTATTTACTGAGTGCTCAAGACAGATCCTGTGGTAAGCACCAACCCTCTTGAGCAGTGACAACAATGGTGCTTGAGAGATGGTGAGGGCTGGCAACATTATGAGGGAGAGATCTCAGCTGTTACCTCTCTGTAAACAAGAGACTGAGAATACATAGTACAGAGCAATAAATCATCTGTGATTGAGTGTGGAATTTTTTGGGGGAAAATTTCATTATTTTTTTATAATGTTTTATTAACCTGGCAATAAGTGAACCTAAATAACATGTGAATTATTGTGCACATGCACATTAATGGACACGGTTTAGGAAACGGAAATTATTTTGACAGCTCTGGCACCTGAAAAATTGACTCGTAGTCAAGTTGCAAAGACTAGAGAAGAGTATAAGACTGTGGATGCAGGAACGACTAATATGCCCCTCGTTTCTCATAGCCATTCTGGTGGTATTGTTGTACCCATTGATCATAATGGATTATCTAACTCAGTTGCATCAGTAGACGCTATGGAGCTTCGTAATCTTCCTGTCACATGTGATATGTTAATGGATACACAGAAGGCTGATCCTGAGTTAATTTCTTTGTATACCAGAGCTGTTGCAGAGTCAGACTCCGGCGTACTCATGCGTAAGTTTCGACCACTGGAAGTTCCAGCTAGTGATACTTGGAGAAAAGTTCATTAGATCGTGGTGCCATCCTGCTACAGATGTAATGTTTTAAGTTTGGCTTATGACTTTGTAGGAGGACACCTTGGAGTTAAAAAGACTTGTGATAAGATCCTTAGATACTTTTATTGGCCAGGAGTAACATCTGACACAGCACAATATTGTCGGTCTTGTCATATTTGTCAAATGGCAGGTAAGCCAAATCAAATAATCAAACCTGTAGCACTAAAGCCAATACCTGTGGTGGGTGAACCTTTCTCCAAGGTAATCATAGACTGTGTTGGTCCCCTTCCTAAGACAAAAAATGGTAATCAGTGTCTCTTGACTATTATGTGTGTCACTACTAGGTATCCAGAGGCAATTCCCTTGTGTCATATTACTTCCAAATTAATAATACCTGCATTGGTTCACTTTTTTACCCAATTTGGCCTTCCCAGTGTTGTCCAATCTGATCAAGGAACAAATTTTACTTCTGGAATATTTCAACAAGTAATGACCACTTTAGATGTCACTCAATATTTGGCATCTGCATACCATCCTGAAAGTCAAGGTGCTCTCGAGCGCTTTCACCAAACGCTCAAGAGCATGCTGACAAAATTCTGTTTGGAGACCACAAATGATTGGGATGAAGGAATCCCTATGTTTTATATGCTATTAGGAGTACAAAACAAACAAGTTTAGGATATTCTCCTTATGAATTAATATTTGGTAGAGATATAAGAAGTCCTTTGAAACTATTACAAGAAAGTTGGCTTGATGTACATGACTCTGTGACTCTCAGTGATTATGTATTAGAGATGAAAAGTAGGTTAAGAAAGGCACAGGAGCTAGCAAAAATTAATTTGTTTGAGGCTCAGAAGGAAATGAAAAACCATTATGATAAAGACACTGTGGATAAACAGTTCCAGCTAGGAGATAAGGTGTTGCTATTTTTGCCCATTAGAAGGTTCCCACTCCAAGCTAGGTACCAAGGGCTCTTTGAAATTCTTAGTAAAGAAAGTGATTTAAATTCTGTAATAGCTACTCCTGGAAGGAGAAAAGATGAGAGATTGGTGCATATAAATCTGTTGAAAGAGTATCACTCCAGGCAAAGTGAGATAGTAAATTTGGCAGTGCTAAGGAAAAAGAGAGAATGAGGTTACTTGTGCGACTAGTGAAGATTTTATAGTGGGTGATAAGGAAATCAAATTAAAGAACTCTGATATATTAAGTGATCTATGTACTATGACCTCTCATTTGCCACAGAAACAGCAGGTTGGTATTCAGTGTCTCCTGCAAGAGTTTGAAGTTATATTTGCAGATGTGCCTCAGCCCAGTCCAATAGTCACTCATAATGTAGAGCTGATAGAAGATGCAAGTCCGGTGAAGCAGGCTCCTTATCGTGTTTCTCCCAGCAAACTGAAGATCCTGAGGGAGGAGATCCAGTTCCTGTTACAACATGGTTTGGCACAGCCGAGCAACAGTGAGTGGGCCTCGCAGTGTGTACTCGTACCCAAGCCAGATGGGAGTTTACGCACGTGCACTGACTACAGGTGAGTTAATGCACTCACAGGGCCAACTCCTTCCCGCTACCCAGAATAGACGACATCATTGACGCTATTGGTGATGCCAGTTATGTCACTAAGCAAGACCTTTTAAAAGAGTACTACCAAGTGCCCCTTTCAGAAAATGCCAAGAAGGTCTCTGCCTTTGTCACTCCAGAAGGTTTATACCAATATTCTGTTATGCCTTTTGGAATGCAAAATGCCTCAGCTACTTTTCAGAGGCTGATGTCTATTGTTACCACTGGCTTGGAAGGAGTGCGTGTCAATCTGGATGACTTGGTGATCTACTCTTCGTCGTGGAGTGAGCATCTGTCTTCATTACGGGCTCTGTTTCAATGTTTCTCTGATGCCAAACTCAAGGTAAACCTGGTTAAAAGTGAGCTTGGACATGCCTGAATAATCTTCCCTGGACATGAAGTAGGTGGAGGAGCAGTAAAACCTATCATGGCTAAAGTGGAGGCCATTAATAACCTTCCTGTTCCCACAAATCGCAGGGCAGTGCAACATTTCTTGGGCATGACAGGCTACTACCGACGTTTCTGCCCGAACTTTTCTCAAGTAGCTGCCCCCTCTGACTGATCTTGTCAGCCCAAAGAAAAACTTTGTGTGGTCTGCTGCTTGTCACACTGCCTTTGACAAGATCTGTTCCCTACTAGTATCAGCACCGGTTCTTCGTGCTCCGAATTTTCAGTGTTCCTTCATTTTACAAGTTGATGCCAGTGATGTTGGGGCTGGTGCAGACTTAGTACAGGCAGATGATAGTGAAGTTTTACATCCAATGTGCTATATGTCTGTAATTTTTAAACCTCATCCACGCAATTACTCTACTAAAGAGAAAGAAGCTGTAGCTCTGCTTAGGGCATTGGAAAAGATTAATGTATACCTTGGCAGTACCAATCAGAAAATTGTAGTTTACAGTGACCATAATCCATTACAGTTCATGACTTGCATGAAAAACAAGAATCAGAGACTTACTAGATGGTGTTTAAC
>NW_024718273.1:3762160-3775777 GCF_018991925.1 Homarus americanus | reverse complement strand
TGATAGAAGATGCAAGTCCGGTGAAGCAGGCTCCTTATCGTGTTTCTCCCAGCAAACTGAAGATCCTGAGGGAGGAGATCCAGTTCCTGTTACAACATGGTTTGGCACAGCCGAGCAACAGTGAGTGGGCCTCGCAGTGTGTACTCGTACCCAAGCCAGATGGGAGTTTACGCACGTGCACTGACTACAGGTGAGTTAATGCACTCACAGGGCCAACTCCTTCCCGCTACCCAGAATAGACGACATCATTGACGCTATTGGTGATGCCAGTTATGTCACTAAGCAAGACCT
Source organism: Homarus americanus (assembly GCF_018991925.1). Taxonomy (NCBI): domain Eukaryota; kingdom Metazoa; phylum Arthropoda; class Malacostraca; order Decapoda; family Nephropidae; genus Homarus; species Homarus americanus. The sequence goes on along the minus strand of NW_024718273.1, from coordinate 3,775,486 downwards.
TTTAAAAGAGTACTACCAAGTGCCCCTTTCAGAAAATGCCAAGAAGGTCTCTGCCTTTGTCACTCCAGAAGGTTTATACCAATATTCTGTTATGCCTTTTGGAATGCAAAATGCCTCAGCTACTTTTCAGAGGCTGATGTCTATTGTTACCACTGGCTTGGAAGGAGTGCGTGTCAATCTGGATGACTTGGTGATCTACTCTTCGTCGTGGAGTGAGCATCTGTCTTCATTACGGGCTCTGTTTCAATGTTTCTCTGATGCCAAACTCAAGGTAAACCTGGTTAAAAGTGAGCTTGGACATGCCTGAATAATCTTCCCTGGACATGAAGTAGGTGGAGGAGCAGTAAAACCTATCATGGCTAAAGTGGAGGCCATTAATAACCTTCCTGTTCCCACAAATCGCAGGGCAGTGCAACATTTCTTGGGCATGACAGGCTACTACCGACGTTTCTGCCCGAACTTTTCTCAAGTAGCTGCCCCCTCTGACTGATCTTGTCAGCCCAAAGAAAAACTTTGTGTGGTCTGCTGCTTGTCACACTGCCTTTGACAAGATCTGTTCCCTACTAGTATCAGCACCGGTTCTTCGTGCTCCGAATTTTCAGTGTTCCTTCATTTTACAAGTTGATGCCAGTGATGTTGGGGCTGGTGCAGACTTAGTACAGGCAGATGATAGTGAAGTTTTACATCCAATGTGCTATATGTCTGTAATTTTTAAACCTCATCCACGCAATTACTCTACTAAAGAGAAAGAAGCTGTAGCTCTGCTTAGGGCATTGGAAAAGATTAATGTATACCTTGGCAGTACCAATCAGAAAATTGTAGTTTACAGTGACCATAATCCATTACAGTTCATGACTTGCATGAAAAACAAGAATCAGAGACTTACTAGATGGTGTTTAACTCAGCAGCCATATAATATTGAGATCAGAAATATTAAAGAAAAAGAGAATCTCATAGCAGATGGTCTATCTCGTGTAGCAGACCGAAAATAAAACATAAGTGTTTTATCTTAAGAGGGGAAGTGTTATGTAGCACCGTATATATATATATATACAGTCGGCCCTTCACATACGCGGGTTTAGCATTCACGGATTCGCAAATACGCGGATTGCCCCACCGGAGGAATATTCTGTACATTGAAGTAATTGAAGTACATTCAAATCGCGCGCGGCACCGAACACGGGATACCGCCCGCTCCCGCAACCTCACACACACACGCATAGCTCTCCCTCACTCGGTCAGTCTCGCTGTAACCACGCTTGTGTTGACATCAGCATTGTAGTTGCAAAAATATTACATTTCCGTGAATGTATTATATCAAGCACAGTATGAATAGAATATCACTAATATAAGAGTATTTTAACCGAAAACTACTAAAAAAACGAGTAACATATCTTGAACATCGGAAGGCTAGGTAAAGTCTTTTGTTTTCATGTAGTTTATCCTAATTTACATTGAAATGCATTACGTTTCAGCAAAACTACTATTTATTTCTGAGAATATGGAAATGTAATATTTTGCTGAAATGACGTACGTATTACAGTGGAAAGTGACGAAAGCAATGACTCGCTTTCTTTCGTTCAAAAGATGTTACCGTAATCGCTTTTCGAATGGTTTTCAGTTAAAAACTGTTGTATTACAATAATATTCTGTCCTAATTCACTTGTGATGCAACAGTTTTTTTAACTGAAAACCATTCGAAAAGTGATTACGGTAACATCTTTTGAACGAAAGAAAGCGAAAGTCATTGTTTTTGTCACTTTCCACTGTAATACGTACGTCATTTCAGCAAAAATATTACATTTCCGTGAATGTAGTATATCAAGCACAGTATGAATATAATATCATTGTAATATAACAGTATTTTAACTGAAAACTATTAAAAAAACGAGTAACATCTCTTGAACATTGGAAGGTTAGGTAAAGACTTTTGTTTTCGTCATGTATTTTATCCTATTTTACATTGAAATACATCATGTTTCAGCAAAACTACTATTCATTTCTGAGAATATATTCATTCAGGCACAGTTTAGGTAAAATATACATGTGCTGTAACATTTTTTTAATTGAAAACGATTCGAAAAACACGTACCCTCTAGCCCTGTTCAAGGAGAAGACTGGGAGGAGCTGTTTGGTGCTTAAGACGATGACAAGGCAAATGATTTTGATGGATTTTAATGAAAATATTCAGAAAGACCCTGGCACTGTCAAGGAAAGTGGCTGCTGAAGGCTTCCGGGACATGGCAGAGGACGAGATTAGGGAGCTAATTGAAGAGCACGACACTGAGCTGACCGAGGAGGATCTACAGGAGTTAGTAGACTCAGGCAAGGAAGAGGAAGCGAAAGGGAAAGAGGATGAGGAAGAGCACCAAGAAATAACGTTGGAGAAGTTGGAGGAGATGACCAGGAATATTGAGGCACTGAAAAACCTGGCCTATAGTATGGACCCCTCCATGGTGCGTGCCCTGAAATTCATGCGAGGGATGGATGACGTTTTTGCTCCATACAAAAACATCATGGAAGAAATGAAAAGAAAGAGACGACAACTCCCCATCACCATGTTCTTTGATCACCGAAGGAGAGATTTAACACCATCAATCACTGGCGGCAGTGAGGAAGCAGCTGAATCCACCGTCGCCCCCACTTCACCACCTGTTATGGAATTGAGTGACGATGAGCCCGATGACCCCCGCCCTGTCGCTGAGGAGAGGTACGGTACAGTAAAGTGAAATTCTTATCTCTTTTTTTTTAATAGCTTTTCTTGCCATGTTTATTGTTTGTAAAAATGCACAGCACAGTACAGTTCAGTACAAGTACTGTACATAGGAAGTGGAGGTGCAGTTATTCACAAAACATTTGTGTTTGTTGTCGGCAGTGCGGAGGGAGCGGAGGGAGCGATTGGGAGGAGTGGTGAGGTGACCTTGGACGCAGGAGCAGGGACGAGTGGAGATGCCAGCCAGTATATTTCGGGTGTATTAATTTTTTTTTATAGCTATTTTTGCATTTTAATATTAAATACTGTACATTACGTTTCAACAAAACTACCATTTATTTCTGAGAACATAGAAATGTAATATTTTTGCTGAAATGATGTACGTATTACAGTGGAAAGTGGGATAAAATTGTGACGCAAGCAATGACTCTCTCTCTTTCTTTCGTTCAAAAGATGTTGCCGTAATTGCTTTTCGAACGGTTTTCAGTTGTGGGATTATAAGGCTAATGATAGGATAGAATATTATTGTTTTCATAATTTTATCCCACTTTCCACTGTACAGTAATATGTACGTCATTTCAGCCAAAATATTACATTTCCATATTTATTTCTGAGAATATATTCATTCAGTCACAGTTAAGGTAAAATATACTTGTGATGTAATATTTTAATGAAAATACGGTATCGTAGTTTTCTTTTGTATCAAATTTAATTAACAAAGATTGATGTTTCAAATGTAATGAACAAAAATTTATGTACAGTATCTATAAATAAACTTTAACAAATGAATACTTTGTTTTACATCGTCCTGTGTATACCATACCATGCATTTGGCTACTTTGGGCTAGCTATGATGACGCAAGACATCTGCCCTGGCGACTGTACCGACACTCACAGCTGGTGGTGCGTTGGTGCGTCGTTTCCATTGTTTACTGGTAGTTACTGGTAAATATTTTTCAACCTAACGAAACTATTACCCGTTTAGAGGTCGACCCCCAATTTTTTGACAAATAATTTGGTCTTAAAAACTCGAACTACACACAGGTATATACGGTAAATAAGGACATGGGGGGGCCAGGGTTTTTTTATGGGGAGGGGGCAGCAAAAGTACACGGATTTTTAACATTCACTTGTATCTCTGTTACCTAACCCCCGTGTATGTTAAGGGCCGACTGTGTGTGTGTGTGTATATATATATATATATATATATATATATATATATATATATATATATATATATATATATATATATATATATATATATATATATATATATATATATACAGTATTACCCCGCCTAACGTGGTTTCACTTAGAGCGTTTTACCGTATACACAGTGCCTCGCCAGAGCTGAACTTTCACTTAACGCGGGTTTTTTCCACGTATAGGCGGTGAGTGTCCGGCTCGAGAGCTATTTTTAGATTTGCCCCACCCGCCACCCTGCCTGACTGCCTGTTTTAGCTCATAAAATTCATACAAATTACCCGGCCAGAATATAATTTACATTGTTGGAATTCTTACAATATGATGATCATTTTGAATATAAACATCATAGATTTGCATTAGACATACAAATTTTAGATATAATGTTCACTCTGAGTAAATATGTTATTTTTTGTGCAAAATATATGACATTTGTATTCAAAATATTCCTGGTCTTACAAGGAATCCAGCAATGTCAATTATATTATCCTAACTTTAGTTTGAGGTATTATTTATTACTAAAAAGTTAAATATTCTGGTTTTCCCACACATCTCCTTGGGGCGGTTGGTGGGGGGTGTGGGGGGAGTGAGGGACCGACCGACCATCTGTTACCCTGTGAAGAATTTTTTTTTTTTTTATAAACTGAAGATATTTGTTTTAGCTCATAAAATTCATACAAATTACCTGGCCAGAATATAATTTACATTGCTGGAATTCTTATAATTTGATGATCATTTTGAATATAAACATCATAAACAGTATTTTGCATTACACATACAAATTTTAGATAAAATGTTTTCTCTAGTAAATATGTTATCTTTTGTGCAAAATATATGACATTTATATTCAAAATATTCCTGGTCTTACAAGGAATCCAGCAATGTCAATTATATTATCCTAACTTTAATCTGAGGTATTATTTAATACAAAATGTTAAAAAAAAATTTTTTCACCCACTCTTCTCTTGAAGGGAGGAGTGGTGGGGGGTGGGGGGGGAGGGTTGGGACTGACCGCACGGTTGGAAGAGGGGGGGGAGGCAAGGTGGGGTACTTTGTTGAGCAAATGGTGTCCTGAAAGATATTTTTTTTATTAACTGAAGATATCTGTTTTAGTTCATAAAATTCATACAAATTACCCGGCCAGAATATAATTTACATTGCTGGAATTCTTATAATTTGGTGATCATTTTGAATATAAACATCATATATTTTGCATTAGACATACAAATTTTAGATAAAATGTTTTCTCTGAGTAAATATGTTATGTTTTGTGCAAAATATATGACATTTATATTCAAAATATTCCTGGTCTTACAAGGATTCCAGCAATGTCAATTGTATTATCCTAACTTTAGTTTGAGGTATTATTTATTAAAATTTAGTGGTTTTCCCCCAAAAATTTCTCAGAGAGGGAAGAGCCAGCAGTGTAGTGTGAGAGTGGGGAGGGAGTCGAGTCCATTATTTGAATGGACATTAACTGACTATATTTCTCTTAAGTATTAATTGTGTGCATGTACCATCATAAAATTAAGATGTTATTTTTACTACAACATAGTTAAGTGTCTTCAAAAAGTGGAGTTTGGGGGTCGGGCCGGTTTCTATTGGAATTAATCCCATATGTTCTGTTGTTCACTTAACGCGGATTTCACTTAACACGGGACCCTCTGGGTTCTATTGACCGCGTTAAGTGGGGTACAACTGTACTGTATATACTTGTGATACTGGCCAGTTGCTTCTGGTGTTATGGTACAGGGGTACCAAGTGACAGCACATTATACAATTGAAATTTAATTGTATAATGAGCCAAAATCCCATATGAAGAGGTAAGCTAGGAGTTTATAGTAGTAGAGTATTATAGTGAGAGGAAATGGTAGCGTGTCTCGAGGGTGTGATGTCAACACTGTATATTAACACAGGCACAGTACAAGTGTAGTATATAAAACACCAATGCGTGTTACAGCTTTATTTTACTAGTTCAATAGGGGGGATTAATGGGGGGGTTCGTACACAATTTATGATAGACTATGGTATTCTCGTATAACCTAACCTCACAATTAGAATGGGCACTTCACTAAGTCGATCGTTGGGGAGGTTCGGGATCACTGCACTTCTACAGTCTACACAGCCAGCACTTACTGTTACACGTGGAGTTGACAGCACTCTGTCGATGGACCCGGCTGAGACTTCGTTACACTTAGTGGCGGGCTTCTCTCGAGCGGGACTGGGGACGTGGTAGCTGGCCCTTCCTGGTTACAAGACACACTCTCTGAGGGAGGGCTCGGACGTCCTATATATTGGAAGACCAGCCGTCAGGTTGAGCTGATCGGGGGGGGAGGGGGGCGGCGAAGGGTCCCCTTACATTTGCCCTCGCTAATGTAGGGTCAGGTCTGGACTTTTTCAGAGACTATAAGTTGTATCTTCTGGAAAAGTCATCAGGTGGGGCCGTGTGACATGAGAGGCCCTGGTTGATTTGTGGCCTCTTGACTTGAGCTCGAGGGTTACATTTGACCTGGCTAATGTGAGGTCAGGTCTGGACTCTCTCTGCGATGTACTGTAAGTTATTGTGTATGGGGAAGAGGCAGGTGGCTCCTTCTGACTGTACTCTATATTTGTTGGGGCCGTGTGGCTGTGGAGGGGGCTGGTCGATTTGTAACCCCCTTGGCTCTGACCACTTGACCTCCCTAATGTGGGTCAAGTCTGGCCTTCTTGTAGGTTTGTGTATATTGGGAGTCGGCTGGTGCCTTCTTACATGTTTGTTGGCCGTGTGACATGGGAAGGGGAGCTAATTGATTTGTAACACCCTTGAGCACCCGCGGGGGATACCCTTACACTTGACCCCCCTAATGTCGGGTCAAGTCTGGCTTTCCTTGAGATGTAAGCTGTGGTCTGACAACCCATCACTACACCTCCCGCCAAGACCAAAGCTTCCATGCCACACAATCGATGTTCACAGTAGATGACAGTAGCGAGTGCCCAACCTGAGAAAAATAGCTACTGCGGTGTAAAGTATGCACCTCACATCCTACCATAGTCTGGTAATATTTATAATATCTAAGCGGCTATCTAAGGATACGGAAACGGAAAGGTGAATGTAGATATGAAGGAGAGAGAGAGCGCCTTAGCAGGAGCTTGTCGGAGAGCGTCACTTTAGGGAGTTAGATGAGGGTACACAGTCGGAGGTTTGAAAGGTTATGCAATGGTGTTGCTTGCCCTGGCTTATTTCTGCTTAGGTTCCCTAGTGTTAGTATCTTCAAGCCTGGAATAGATTTACATACTTGTTGCTTCAACTGTTAAACTCTTGCGCAGGGCAGCACATACAACATATATAATAATAAGATACATGGCCGCTTAAAAAAAAAGGGGGGGGGGGAAGTTGGGGAAAAATACAACTTGTGAACAAAAAGAAATATTTGTACATACTAAAAAGGCAGCAGAAATTATTAACAAGATACAATGGCAAAAACAAAAACTCGTCAGCATTCGTCGAGATCCCGGGTGGCGCGTGGTCCATCACCACCTCCACCAATCGGTGCCCGGCATCAGGGTGGACGACGCAGTAGATACAGTGGTTGGCGTTTCCTGTCCCGTCCGGCGGTCTGCCGCGGTGTGTCGCGTGCCTCACTTCCTCCACTTGAACTTCTGTGTAGAGCGGCAGTTCCTGACGCATTCCAGATGGATTTTTCTAGTCCCATCTGAGTTTCCGCCCTTCCCGGCCGGGATCAAAGCCGGTCCACTGCTTGGGGTGTCATCGCTTTGGATGGCGTGTAGGGCAGGGTCCACGGACAAGAGTTCGCCCTCCGTACGTGAGTGTCGGCGAGACCCCTGACCGTCCTGTCCCACACCCTCACAGTGGTGAATCCCTCCCTGGGTGGGCCCCCCAGGGTTTGCTTGTTTCTTCCTCTACTTGTAGTCAGGCCACTTCTGTTTCGTCCCCAATGGTGTGGTAAACACCGGCGAGGCAGATCCCGGGTGGGCCGAGGTCAGCCATTACTTGTCTGGTACCTGGTGGTTCCATTCCCGGAGTGGAAGTGAGTGGGACCAGTTGACAGGTCCTGGAACGTAGGGAGCTGTCGTCTGCATCGCCACTGGGACCTCTAGTTGTTTGTTGCCTGTTGCTTGCTGCTACTGAAGTTGCAGGTCGGGGTTTCGGGATTTTCTCCTGGGTTCCAAGGGGACGACCTGATTCCCTGCCTGGAGCTAGGTGCTGCGCTGGTCCTGCATGGCGTAGCTTGCTCAGGCTGATGGTACCCATAGATGTTGTCTGTCAGTATTGTGGGCTGTGAGACCGTAGCCTCGGTGCGTGTCTCGTCGTTCAGCAGGCGAGCGATGAGACACAGCCCAGTGTCTTCAACCAGATCGAGGGCCAGCATTATGCAAGCCCGTTTCTGGAGCTTGGGGCTTGCGGTGTCGACGTGAAGGTGTCACCCATATCCGCCGCAGGGTTGACTGCTGCGTGTCCCGCTCGTGTCGGGCATCCATTATGAGTAAGGATGCGTTGGTCTCAGCTCATCTGGTAGGGGTCAGCTGCAGTTGTGGCGGTGTCATGTCCGAATTTTGTGTGGGGTCAGGGAGACCTCGCCCAGGCCCGTGAAGAGCAAGGACAGTGCTGACTCTGTAGCTTGGCAGAAGGACAAGATCCCAGGGTGGAGAATCAACAATTAGAAGTGCCCCTAATGTCGTTACTTTAATCTATGTTCTGTGACCTAGTGTTATATCTATGAGCCCTAATCTGATCAGGTATTACTGGTACAAGTGGGGTAGTGGCTTGGGGAATTCTCTGATTATTCCTTGGGGTGTGAGGCACCTGATTGTTCTGAGGGGGGTGGTCAGCTGCTGGTGGAGGGATAGGGTGTTGAGAAGGGAATGTTACTCCTAGAGGGGGCTGGTTGGTGAGGCCTGATTTGTTCAAGACGTCATCGTCGATGGTTGCCAGCTTCAATCTATTCACATGCACAGTTTCCTGATGTCCCCCCTGGCAAAGTGGGGAAATAGTGAAGTTTACTTTGCTGGGTTGGGCGGTTACTCTATATGGGCCTTGCCATCTCTGTTGCAACTTAGAGGGGGTGTCGGGGGAGGGTGATTCGTTAGTTAGGAAGACCAGGGTACCTATGGTAATGTTGGAGGGGGTGACCCTGAGGTTATAGTAGGTGGCGTTGTATAAGTGACCTTTCTTGTTTAGTTCCTGAACCCGAGTAAAGACCGTTTGTAACCTGTTTTGCAAGATAGAAGGGTAGTCCTCGCCATAGGATAGGGGTGGGGGGTTGATTACACCAGCAGGAAGGTTTGGGTCCCTACCAAAGTGAAGAAAGTAAGGAGTGTTATGCAGGGTGGTATTAATTGTGGTGTTCATGGCCAGTTGTGCAAGAGGTAGCTGATCGTCCCAACCGCCTCACTGATCATTAACCAAAACAGACAAGTGATCTTTCAACGTGCGGTGGGAACGCTCAACCATGGCATTAGCTTGTGGGTGGTAACTAGTGGTGAGATTTGACTTAGCCCGCAGCAAGTCGCACGCCTTCTGAAAGATGCCAGAGGTAAACTCTGTCCCTCGAACACTGACAATGACCCGGGGACACCCATGAGTACCAACGTATTGTAACAGGGCTTCACAAACTGTCTCTGCGCGTTTATCGGGGATGGGTATATAGGTCGCAAAACGTGAATGGTGATCAACGATGGAAACAACGTATCTATTTCCCCGATGTGAACGTATTGTCATGTTAGTTAGATCGGTCGATACCCGTTCCATGGGCTGGGAGGCTGGTGGGAACTCCTGCAGCTCTCCCTGTCTCTTTGGGGTACCCTTCCTTAACTGACATGGCAGACATCCTTCGACAAATGCCCCAACTTTCCGCGCTAGATTAAGCATGAAAAACATAGAGCGTACACATGCATATCTGAGACATTCACCCAGGTGGGCTGCGAATTGGGAAGAGTGAGCTACTTCTAGGGCCGAGTTTTCCAAGGATGCGGGGACGACTACGAGTTCTGTGGGTTGTTCATCATCATGTTTCATAGTAACAAGATACAAGCCTCCGTTTAAAAGACTGAAATCACAAAGTGAAGCTTTGTTGACCTTCTTGGGGAGCGGACCCCCCTCAAGGAACTCAATGACAGGACCCCACTGTGGGTCTTCGAGTTGGCGTTGGCGCACCTCGTTAGGTGACAGGTTCCCAAAAATGGGCTGAGTCATGCTGCTAGGATTCTCGACATTATTTATAGGTAACACATTACGACTCAGTGCGTCTAGTACGACGTGGTTCTTGCCTGGCTTATGCACAATGGAGAAGTTATACGCATTTAAAAAGACTGCCCAGCGTGCTTCCCGTGCATTAGGAGTTTTACCTTGGAAGATATACATTAAAGGACGGTTATCAGTGATTACATAAAAGTGTCTACCAAATAGGTAAGCATCAAAGGAAGTTACGGCCTTGACAATAGCAAAGGCTTCTTTCTCAGTTGTGGAGTAGCGGAGGGCAGCTCCACTCAATTTCTGGGAAAAATAAGCAATAGGGGTTATCTTCACCACCTTGCATGAGACAGGCTCCCAGTGCTTCGTCGGAAGCGTCAGTGTGTACGTAAAACGGCTGCGTGAAGTCCGGCAGTGCTAACATTGTTGCCGACTTTAATAAGTCCTTGAGATGGTTAAAAGCTTTATCTGCCTCCCCCGACCACCGAAACTGAAACGACTTCTTTGTAAGTTTCGTAAGGGGAAGGGCCGCCTCCGAAAAGTGAGGGATGTGATGTCTGAAAAAATTGGCTGTGGTGGGGGGTGGCATCTCTGATATCACTTTCACTTTCACCGGGTCGGGTCTAACGCCGCCATGACCTACGATGAATCCCAGGAATTTAACTTCCTGGCGCGCGAACGCACATTTCCTAAGGGACACTTTCAGAACGGCCGCTTTCATGACCGAGAGAACCTCATCTACATCCCGCATGTGCGAATCTATGTTTTTACTATTGACGATAACATCGTCCAGGTAAGCCATAGCGTTACGCCCAAGCACGGGTGTGAGACTGTGGTTCACCGCCCTCATGAACGTGGCTGGTGCTCCCGTTAGCCCGAAAGGTAACCTATTGAAACCAAATAGACGGCTGCCGTCCGCGAAAGCTGTTTTGGGGCGGTCCACCGGGTCAACAGGTATACTCCAGTAAACATCATTACAGTCTAGAACTGTGTATATAGTAGCTCCGTTCAATTGGTCCTGTGTCTCGTCAATTCTGGGCAAGGGATAGCTATCAGCAATGGTGTCCTTATTAAGTTGCCTATAGTCCACACAGAATCTAGTTGACCCATCCTTTTTTCTGACTAATACGACCGGGGAGCAATAGGGGCTAGTGCAAGGGGAGATGACGCCATGTTCCTCCATTTGGCGGCATAAGTCCCTGATTTGAGTTTTAGCCGCCTCAGGAAGCCGCCACTGCCGGACGGAGCCGGTATTAATTTTGTGTGAAGCTGACATCAGGCCGAGGTCCTGATCTGAAGTTGCAAACAGGTCTTTATGCTGCTTTATTATAGAGCATAGACGTTCTCTAATAAGGGTGGGTAGGTGATCCATGTCGAGGGATTCTAATGCAGTGGCGAACATTTGCTGTGAATCTACAAACTCTGTGTCACTCCTAATGTTATATCTTGTAGAATCAAAATGCTCCAGATCCTCTACTTTATCGACCGCACAGACTGTTCCCACTGAATGACCAGGAGTAAGCTCAAATTCCCTGGGGGTGGGGTTTATGACTGGGACACTAGGCTGTTGGGTGTTAATTAGTCCTGGCTGCATGTATGGGGACATTTTATGAGGGGTTTCAACAAATACATACTCCTGATTATCCGTGGAACTGTCGAACGACCTTGACCATCAAACGGGCAGAACAACACTAGAGTGGGGAGGGATGACAGTGACGCGCGTAGGGTGTAGCTGGGGGGCGTTTAGGCTTAATGAGGTGGACGGGCAGACCAGACCTATTCCTAATAGGAGTACCTGCATAATCTCTACCATCTAGAGTCACGGTATACCGGCTCCCATTAAACTGGATTCCATACATAAACCTACACAAGAAATCTGACCCAATATGAACATCCCCTGGGAAAAGATCACCGCTTACCACAACCAGCGTGTGAACAACTATCTTATCTCCTAAGTCTACAGTTATATCTGTGGAATCCAATGTTGAGAGGCGGTTCCCCGTGACGCCACGTAACTCAGGAACTCTGTTTTCCCCCTAAGCTCATCTTGGAGGCCACGTTCTGTTTCACTAAGGACACCGAGGAGCCTGTATCAATGAAAGCTTCAACCCGTTTCCCTCCCATTTTCAACTTAATAATTGGCCTGTCTTCCCTAGTCACCATCAACGCCTCACCCTTGTCTTTAGTAGTAGAGACATAACCTGCGAATGTGTCCCCACTCGGCACATGATTAACAACGCATTCCGGCGTATGGACACTCTCTGTGGGTATGTCCCTGGTCGCCACACCCATCGCACTGGCTTTCCTCACATTGGAAGGGGCATCCGTGCACTGCGTGGGACCATGTCCCACAGGAGGAGCAGCGAAAAGGTTTCGGAGATCTATACCAGCTATCCCGCATGGGCGGGCCCGGTCGCGCACTTGTGACTGCACGGGGGCTGGGGTCAATCCCAGCCCGCGCCCCATGGGTCCCTGCCCCGGACGGCCAGTCGCCCCGTGACGCGTAACCCAACGTGTTTATACCTAATGTATGTAACCGTGATTGCTCCCGCCCTTCCTCGTGATTGTTCCTGTCGCTTCCTTTCGTCCCGGCTGAGATTCTCCACCATCAGTCTCAAGAATTCATCCTCCCAGACAGAAGGGGTGTTACGTGCAGGGGTGGGAGGAGCGGCGTGAATTGTCGACACAAAATGAGAGGAGGGGGTGGGTTTCCTGAGCTGTATATATGTCCGCGCTGCTTTAATTGTGTTCTCTATCGTAGTTATCCCGCTCGACACCATGAACATACGCATCTCGCCGGGTAAGCCCGATAGAAAGTAAGAGAGTACTAGCTCAGGTGGGAAGAATTGTGGGTGATTCACTCTCTCCATCTTCACAGCACTATCTATGCATGATAGGTAAACATTTAGTGATGAACACTCCTCTAGCTTGATATTAGCTAAGCGAAGCGTGTGATCTTGTAATGTGTTACCCTGGCTGTAAATTTCCCGTAATCCGTACGCGAACGTGTCCCACGTGGTAGCATTCTTTACTGTCGGATTAAATCCTAGCACACCTTTCGCGTCACCGCCCAATCGCATACGTGCCGTCCTAAGGCGGCATTCCTCGTATTCCTGAAGGGTTTCCGGGAACGCATTTTCAATGTTTCCTAACCACTGCTCCAGTCTATCAGCTGATGTCGCAGGGTCACGGCCATCGCCCTCAAACATGGGTATCTGAC
>NW_024718273.1:3721342-3762060 GCF_018991925.1 Homarus americanus | reverse complement strand
GGCATCACGGATTTTTTGGGGATGACGAGGCATGCGATCGGACGTTGTTTGGCCGGGACGTTAACAGGCGCAGGATCGTACATACAATATAATGTTATCAAACCATCACAATCCAGGCAGCTGTCTATCTGCAGTTTCTCTGAGACCAAGTGTCCAGCTTGCCAGAGCTATGCTCCGATATCTTTCCTATTTGAATCTTATGCTCGAAGGTTTGGGATCATTATTTTTCTGGGTTAGGGACAAAGTCACCATTCTCCTAGTCCACTACTGATCACAAGGGAAGTACTAAACTCTGAATCAGCTTGACTCAATCATCGCCTTTTTTACCTCACCTGCCTTCTCAGTCCTCTTTCTCCAACTCTTACCTCCCTCTGTCTCCTGTAAAGCCTCCGCCTTGGACTCGAATATCTTCAAGAAATCATGAGCCCTATAATGCCAATCCTCTCTCTGTGCTTTGACAATGCCAGTTCGACCACAGAATCTTCAGTTCACCCTTGAAAATACAATATGTGGGCCCCGATTTACAGTCACGACACATCCAAACTCAGGACAGAGAACAATTGGGCACTTGCAAGTAATTATGTCAAATAACTGGTCCAGTTGCTTGGCAAAGCTGTATAACTGCAAGTTTTCCTCTCCCAAGAGATATCTCTTGCCTTTCCCAGCTGTCATCTCACTAATCTTCTTCTGACTTGTTATGACTGGAGGCAGGCCGTTAGCCAGAGTGTACTGTGCCAAGACATTTGGTCATATCACTGGCAATGTCTTTGTTTGTGTAAGTTCTTTGGTTCTTTTCACTGATTTGCCTGATTAAAACACCGTATCTCAAAGCATCTCTCAATGTAGGCAACTCCGACTTCAGGAGCTCTCTCCCAGACCAAGATAGTGACTGAGATGGCTGGATTTTGGTTCCGTCCTGACACAAGCAGCCGCCACAAATATTATCAACAATTCATCAAATGCAAACAGAAAAAAAAAAATATTGTTAGTTGGGTTGTTAAGAACCAAGTCGAAAGCAATGTTCACTATTTAATTGTAATACACTAATGCAACTGTCACGTTAGATTTTCGATAAATTTCACGCTAAAATTTACCCAAAAAGGCTGCAAAATATTGAAACTGAAATTATTTTCTGTTTATATACAATAATCACCAAAAAGTGATGGGCCATTAGTTTTAGCTGATCTTCCCTCTATGACACACCCTATTAATACCCCAGTGACAACCCTATTAGCTGATCTTCCCTCCTATGACACACCCTAGCGCGGTAAGGTTGCACAGTGTGTGTCTCTGTTGCGTTATCACTGACGTCATATGACGTATCGGACTGTGATTGTCCATGCATCCCTACCCCCCTCTGCTGCTAGCTGTAATTGGCTTAAAGTAATATGACGTGTCCACCCGGGGAGGGAGGGAGGGAGGAAAGACGACGCTTGACCTAGCCGCGGCAGTTTCATCCCTCCAGGGCCCGTATGCCGACCCATCTCTTCTACTAACGTAAGTGTTACACCTAACTTTTAGTTTTCCTAACCTAACCTTTATTTTTCCTAACTTAACCTTTATTTTTCCTAACCTAACCTCTTCTATATTACTTGTTTGTGCATACCATCATAAAGTTAAGATAAAATTTTTACTACAACATAGTTGTGTGTCGTCAAAAAGTGGAGTTTGGGGGTCGGGCCAGTCTCTATTGGAATTAATCCCATATGTTCTGTTGTTCCATTTACGCGGATTTCACTTTCCGCGGTACCCTGTGGGTTCAATTGACCGCGTAAATCGGGGTACTACTGTATATGAATCGGCCAACCTAGAATGCCAAAGAGCCATCATGCCGTTACAAAGCTGGAACACTAATTCTAAAGCTCTCAAAGATGTTATCTCTAAAGATTACACTAACTATGAAATGCCTGTAAACCAATCTGTTCTTGGAATGATTTGGGATAATAAAACAGACATACTGAGCTTAAAACCACTCCACTTCCCTGATTCTAGTTCCCTTACTAAAAGATCCTTGTTGAGCCAAATATCCCTGTTGTTCAATACTTTGGGTATAATGAGTCCCGTAACAATTAAAGGAAGAATTCTCATGCAGGAAGCTTAGTGGGAGAAAGTAAGTTGGGATACTACACTAGAAACTAACTTTATCAAAGAATGGGAAGCATTAAAAGAGGAATACATTTTAGCCACACAAGTTGGTTTTCCAAGGAGGTTTGATTACCCGGGAAATAAGCCTCAACTACATGTGTTTTGTGACGCCTTGGCAAAAGCGTATGGAGCAGTGGATGAGCCCGGGAGGGCACAACGACATTCACTGAGTGACTTAAAGGCAAGGAATAGTCACAAACGATCTAAGCGACTTCATAAAGAAAACGTGTTGTGGTCGCCATGATGCTGACCAGAGATAGTATAAGAAATTGTCCCAAACACAATAATTGAGAGACATAAACAAATTAAAGTCACTCTACTTCCTCACTGTGCTAATAAGTATAAATACCGTATATAAAATCCTCGTGGAACTTAGTATTTCAGCAATTACAACACAAATTCGTGGAGCCTTCTTTTGTGTGTATTTATAGCTGAATCACCAGGCAAGAAGATGATGGGCGTGATGCGTATGATGGGGGGTGAAGGAGGGGGTTTTGAGAATTGCAATTAAATGCCAGGTAGCGACGTGTCCTCCTAATATTACTTATTAAGTAATTATTAGATGTTTTAATTGCCTGTATGTTGGCCTAGCGAGTTAACTAGGAATTAACATACCTAGGTAACATGCTGAGCGTCGCATTCTGAGTTGAACAAAAAGAAGACTTTACTCCAACTAGAATTGACAGCAATTGAGGTATGGACTCGCTTAGCAAAATATGTAAATGAAACAGTTTTGCTGTCTGTCCAAATCTTCATTTGGACAGACAGTGAAATCTGTCTCCATTGGATTGCAAAACAAGATAGCCACATTCCCTATGTCAGGAATCGGAGAGAAAATTTTAGAAATGCAGTCCTGAATTCAATTTAGGCAAGTGTCATCTAAAGGCAATGCAGCAGATATATTGTCCAAAAAACTCATGAATGACCAATTATGGTTTGAAGGTTCTTCTTGGCTGACTTCAAACGAATGGCCTGTTCAAAAAGAGTACAAAAAGCGTTCTGATGAAGCAGTTGTACACATGAACCCAGTCACAATTACGGATCGGTCAGCTATAGACATTACAAGATTTTCTTCTCTGAACAGATTATTATCCACTACTAAAATAGTTTTTGACTTTTTTTGAAAAGCAAACTAGAATGAAATCTATTATTCCCTTGGACTACTGGATAAAACAAGTACAAGGTGATGAGTTCAAAAAGGTTAAGGGCTTATTGTCCCAAAAGATCCAAAAATGTGTAAACATTAACTAATCAAGGATTTAGGACTGTTCCTAGGCCAAAAGGGGTTCATAAGATGTAATGGGAGGATAGAGAAAGCTGATTTACCTTTAGTTACACATTTTCCTATCATCTTACCTAAAGAAAGTCATTTGGCTAAATTAATTGTAGAAGAGGCTCACCAAACCTCTCTACATGGTGGAATGGCTGAAACTCTAGCCTACCTAAGGAAAACATACTGGATACCTTAAGGACGACAAGCTGTTAAGCGCTATCTAAAGAATTGTATTCACTGCAAGAGATACGAAGCAAGACCGATGTCTTATCCAACACCTCCAGACCTGCCCTCTGATAGAATACAGGGAACAAGACCCTTTGAGGTTACAGGTGTGGGGCTATAAACCTTACGGAGGAAATATCCTCCCCAAAAAGTGAATATTTGCCTCTTCACTTGTGCTTATACCAGAGCAATACATCTGGAAATAGCAGAAGATTTGAGTTCTGATACATTCATGAATTTGTTTAGAAGATTTGCTGCCCACCGCTCGTGCCCAAGAAGATTAATTAGTGATAATGGACAAACTTTGTCGGAGCAGCCCCTTCAGTTAAGTCCATCATGGAGTGTAAAGAAGTAAGTACTGTCCAACTTTGCAGGTGAGGAAATGTAGTTAGACATTTGTTGCATCAAGAGCCCCTTTGCAAAACAGGTTCACAGAAGGAATGACAGGAATAGTAAAGAACTGTCTGAGGAAGAACCTTCATAAAACTAGAACAACTCTTGATGAATTGAGGACGGTAGTCACAGAAATAGAAGCTAGGATTACCACCAGATCACTTATGTATGTAGATGACTCTAACCCTATCATAGAAGCCTTAACTCCAGCTCACCTGTTGTATGGTAGATGGGTAGATCCCTTTCCTTCTTTAGATGTACAGGACGAACTGGAGGATCCGAATGTGTTTGACCTCGCTTCTGAACAGACGTAGACAAAGTTACAAAAGGTTACAGAAGATACTAGAAAGCTGGGACCAACAATGGACTAATGACTCCTTGTTGAGTCTCCAAGAAAGAGCTTACGGTGCTCTCCCAGCAACGAATAAAGCTTTGCTCAATCCTGGAGAGGTCGTTCTGCTGAGAACAGAACGACCTCGATCACGGTGGCCATTGGCAAAAATACTGTCTGTTCCTTTAGAGTTGTCGAAAATCAAAGTAGAAGGGTCTAGTGATGAGGATGAACCGGTCGACCAAGGTGACCAGGGAACATCTCCTTCCACTAGAGCAGCCGCCTTGGGTTCCCAAAAGCTTTGGAGGGGATTGCTTGCTGAGGGCCACATAACATAATACAGTACGACACATCATTTCCTCCCCGGGCTCAGCATGTGGGAATTAATTTCCACCTTTATCCTCCAGGTCCTTGAAACACCGAAGTAGTAATCTTGTGTGTTATTGGACTTGGAATAACAATCCAATATGTAAATAATTTGCTAATTAATTAATGATTTAATTAACTAGTTAGGTTAGGGAAATGATTACGCGGAATGTACAAAAATTAGTGGTAAAACACTAGTTGGCACCAGCAAGATGCATTACTTCACGGGAAATAGTGCAGTATTCCTCTTTCTCTATGGATTACGTTAATATCGTTTAATTTACACGATATCGGTGGTAGTAGTTAACTAAGTGTAAATATGTATTTCTATAAAGAAATATTATGATAAAGAAAAATAATAATGAATATTTAGTTCTTGTTTATGAATGACTGCGCGATTGTCACGCAATTGTACAAGGCGGTAAAAGCGCCATTCTCGTTTCAAACTTCATGGAAGGCAGACGCAACTCTCCAAAATCTAGCAGACAGACGGCAACCCTGAGATATTCTAGCTTCTCAGTTCCTTCAAGACTCTCTACAACTTATAGCAGCCCCTAAAATAATAGCTAAGTACTGTACCTTTTTAAAGTTAAGGTGATCACTTATTCTTGGGTACCACTATCTTAAGCTTACAGGGCTAGCTTAGGTAATTATATTATATTATTTTATATTATATTTTAATAACTTTCATTTAATATCTACAATATTATTGATATTTTATTTATATTTCATTTATATTATATTCAATAAACACAGTTACGTGGATTATTACCTTACCAAGTACAGTATCCTTATTACAGTGGTCCCTCGGTTAACGAGCGCCTCGGTTAACGAGATTTCGGTTAACGAGTTACCTCCCATAAGATTCTTAACTTCGGTTAACGAGCAATCCCTCGGTTAACGAGTTTCTTACGAGCCGACCTCAACAAGTTTTGGCTTGCATTTGGCGGTCAACCAGCTTTAGTATGTCCACCAAAACATTAATCTGTTCTAGGGCTTAAATTCCTTACTACAGTGGCCTCGGTTAACGAACTCAATCCGTTCCAGAAGGTCGTTCGTTAACGAAGCGTTCGTTAACGAAACCATTGTTTCAATGGGTTTTTGGAGTAGTGGTTCCAGCTCACCGAAATTTCCTAAATTCAACAAAAATGGTGAAAAGTTCACTTACTTTGAGGTGTGTATGTGAAGGCTCTGGATGATGATGATGATGATGGGATTTAGAATGGGGTGGAGGAGAAGGAAGAAGAAGGCATTGGGGTGGAAGAGAAAGTCACCCATGGTGCCATTTCACCCATAAAATTTTAGCTCTGGTTTAATTCAAGATTATTTTCTTTAAATCAATGCTGCACTGCATTATATATTGTCAATATATAAAATATATTTCAAAATGACCAATAATTTGCTTGGAAACACAGAAAAAAAGCATTTAGTTGAAGAGTCTCAAGCAAGATGTTACCTCCAGTGAAAACAGAGAAGACTGGCGCCTGTTTGCTGTGTTAAGAGGCTGGATGCAGCGCATTAAACTAGTCACTTTACCTTCAATTTCGTTCAATAATTGTTAAAATGACTAAAAAATTGAATATTAACCTTTTAAAATTATTGAATAGTATAAACTTCTTGATATTTACAAAAATAGTAAGAATTTAAGCCCTAGAACCGATTAATGTATTGGCGGACTGATACTAAAGCTGGTTGCCCGGTCAGTGCAAGCGAAAACATGTTGAGGTCGGTTCGTAGAGATTCGTTAGCGAATTTTTTTAGATTAACGAATTGAAGATCATATGGAAGGCAGTTCGTTAATCGAAATTCGTTAACGAGTGTTAGGTTAAGCGGTCACTGTATTTTTTAGTAAATATCAAAGAAGTTTATACTATTCAATAATTTTAAAAATTTAATACTAAATTTTTTAGTTATTTTAACAATTATTGAACATAATTGAAGGTAAAGTGACTAGTTTAATGCATGCAAGTGCTATTTAAAAATATTCTTATTAACAAGTTTAACTTTAAAAAACACGTGTTGACATTGTTTGAATCCAGCATGGGGCCTAAGAGATAAAGAAAAGCGATTTCAATCCAAACCAAGCAGGAAATCATAAAAAAACATGAACAAGGCACTAGAACAAATGAGCTTAGCAAAGAATATGGCATGTCGACCAACTGTGTCGACAATTCTGGCACAGAAAGACAAATTTAAAGAAGTGAAAGTGAGAAACAAATCTACAAGAGTGTTTAAAAGTAGATCCCTAATTGCAGAAACTGAGAGGTTACTTCTCATCTCGATTAGGGAAAAACAGATGAAAGGTGATTCAGTTTCTACTGAATTCATTTGTGAAAGAGCCAGGGAGATTTACGAACATTTAAAGACAGATCAACCTGGTTCTTCAGGCACAGAATTTGAAGATTTTTGGGCCAGCAAAGGCTGGTTCGAAAAATTTAAGAAAAGAAGTGACATTTTCAGTGTTGTTAGGCATGGTGAAGCTGCTAGTGCAGATAAGGAAGGGGCAGCAAAGTTTTTAGTTGAATTTAAAGAACTGATGGAAGAAGAAATTATCTTCCACAGCAAGTGTTCAATGTGGACGAAACTGGGCTGTTCTGGAAAAAGATGCCCAAAAGAACATTCATCACCAGAGATGAAGCCTCTTTACCTGGGCATAAGCCCATGAAAGACCGCCTCACTCTATTGCTTAGTGCCAATGCTTCAGGGGATTTCCGACTGAAGCCAATGCTTGTCTACCACTCTGAAAAGCCCAGGGTGTTCAAGCAACAGAAAGTGGTAAGAACAAAGCTTGGAGTTTATTGGAAGTCCAACTGTAAGGCATGGGTGACAAGACAGCTCTTTAATGAATGGGCTGTTGATGTGTATTGCCCTTCTGTCAAGAGCTACTTAACCACCAATAAAATTCCTTTAAAGGCTCTTCTCCTCATGGATAATGCTCCTGGTCATGACCCCGACCTTACCAGGAATTTGGAATATCAATTTGACTTTGTGAAAGTGTTGTTTTTGCCTCCAAACACTACATCAATCATACAGCCAATGGACCAGAATGTGATCAGCAACTTCAAGAAGTTGTACATGAAGAAAATGTTTAGGTGTCATCAGGCAACTTCCAATGATCCTGAACTAACACTGAAACAGTTCTGGAGGACACAATTCAACATCCTGGAGGCTGTAAAATTGATTATGTCATCATGGCAAGAAGTCTCCACTAGATCCCTCAATTCTTCATGGAAAGCACTGTGGCCATCAGTAGTCCATGATTTTGAGGGATTTGAGGCAGAAACAGAGTTAGACCAGGAGATTGTGTCCATTGGTCAGTCATTGGGCCTTGAAGTGGAGGAGGAGGATGTGGAAGAGCTTGTGATGTCTCATGAGGAGGAACTTACTCCTGATGACTTGAAGCAGCTGGATGAGATGTTACAGGTAGAGGCTGACAGTGGTGAGGAGGAAATTGAAAGTGATGACCATATGTCAGCTAAACAGTTGAAAGATGTGATTTACTACTGGGAGAAGTTCAGGGAACTGGCTTCAAAGCACCCAGAAGTGGAAAAACTGAACTAACTTTGAGTCATGTTGAGGACTCAGTGGTCTCCTTCTAAAACATAAGTTAATGGTGAGGAGGAGAGATGCCCCACAGACCACAAATTGACACTTTCTTCAGTAAAAGGCAGAGGGAACAAGAAGCTATCCCTCAGCCTTCCACTTCAAGAAGGAGAGAGGATGTTCATGGTGGAGAATCTGTCAGTCCAGAGGTTCCTGACATTTTCATGGAAGGTGACTCACCTTCCAAGAAGCAGTAAAATGCTTCTCCTCCACCTCCACTTCCTTCTCTTCTCCCTTCTCCTCCTCCACCTCCCACTTTAAATTCACATCATCATCATCATCCAGGAGCCTTCTACATACACACCTCAAAGTAAGTGAACTTTTCTACCTTCTTTGTTGAATTTAGGCAATTTTCGGTGAGCTGGAACCAATTACCCAAAAACCCATTGAAACAATGGTTTCGGTTAATGAGATTTTCGGTTAACGAGCAACCTGCTGGAACGGATTGTGCTCGTTAACCGAGGGACCACTGTACTCTTAGATGATCTATTAGGTTACTGTGGTGTGACCTCATTTGGACATAACTGGTTGGAAATAGGCTTGTTTTAATAACTAAAATGCATGTTTTATTCCCTGAAAATATGATAGGTGGAAAACTGAACAGCAGATGCATCTTGAGTTATCTTTATTCTTCAACAGATTTAAGTTGGTATTATTCTAGTAATTTTACTTTACAGTTAAAGAAGACACTTTGAAAGTGAAATTAGTGTTGTTTGCCCATTTTCTTAATATATCATCCTGGCCTTGAGTTCAAACATGGAAATAGATAATGTTATGAATGTTGAAATTGATGGATGAATTATTTCAATAGTAAGATATACAAACCAAACTTGAAGCATTAAATTCATTGAACCAATGTACTGTATTTACACATTTCCATCACCTGGCATTCAGATGAAATTTTATATGCCCCACACACACACATTTATTCTCCCCAAATTTATGTATGCGTCACCAACCTGGTCGTCTTCTCTCAACTCAACCCAACAACGTCAGCTAGAGAAGGTACAGAAGAGGGCCTGCAGAATCATGCTTAGCGCAGACTAATCCGGTTACAACAACGCTCTCTCCACCCTGGAAATGCCATCCCTCAGTGACCTCCACCACCAAGCACTAGCAGGATTTGGCAGTGGACTACTGCACCATCCTCGGTATCGCCACCTACTGCCACCGGCAGTCCCCCGCCCACCTCGCGCAGTCCGCCACTACAACAAAATTCAGCTCATGAGAGCCCACACTGACAGATATAAAAATAGCACCATCCCATCTATAGTTAAAATAATAAACAGCTCCTGATTTATGTACTGTACAGCCCTGTAAATGTATTGAATGTATATTATTATGTCTAAATCACATGCAAGTTTGTATATTTTCAGCCATCGGCTGCAACTCTATTAATAAACCGTTTATTACTATTATTATCATTACACAAGCACACACACACACACACACACACCGGGTCTGTACACCACCTAGGCCACCACATCCAAAATGTCCTGGACACGTCACTGGGCCTGAGGCTGTCCATAGCTTCAACTGTGCACCAGATGTTCCTGAGGTCACCAAGAACATTGTTTCTCTGGCACAGCAAGCTGGCTTTGATGAGGTCAGAGAAGAGGACATCACTGAGCTTCTTGTCTCTCATGAGAAGGACCTCAGAATGAGGACTTGTTGGAGCTGGAAGAGTAAAAGAAGAAGCAGGAAGCATCTTCCTTACTTTAACTTTTGCAAAACTTGAAACAATTCTGGAAAGCATGCAGGACCACCAGCCAGATAATATTTGATCTGGGCCTGATGCTGAACACAGCTTTAAGATTTGTAATGGCCTCGAGGATTTGTCCAGCTGCTACAAGGAGCTTCACTGCCAGAAGAAAGAGCAGGCAAAGGAGGCCAAGGTCACAGAGTTTTCTTAGGCCTGTTCATAAGTCTCAGCCAGATGAGCCTCAACCATCAACTTCCTCTGCTGTCTGTGACCTTGTTAGGTAAAAAAAAAACATCAGCCAGCCCCTCAGCTAGTCTCCACCTGCATTCAATGGGTTTGAGGACCCTGACAACCCTGTACTCTTCACCCAGTAAGCTTAGCCTAGCCAATATATTCCTCCAGCCTCGGGGAGGAATGCTGACTCAACAGTTCAACACAGGTATATACAGTATTTACTGAACATCCTTGCTTGCCAGTGGGCACATCAGAGATATGCCAAGGGTAGATGGGAGTTTTTGGAGGGTGGCCAGTCCCTAACCTTCTGAATTTGTTATGTTCTTATGGGATTACTTGTTTCAATAACCGTTGATTCACTATCCAACAATTTCTCCCAGTCCTTATATGAGTAGGTTATATGGGTACACCTGTACATCATCTTAATTGCGATGCATGTTATGTGGGTGAAGGGAGGTTGGGAACGTAACCTACACTGACCCAGCTAAAGGAAAGGTCACGGCAGACTTAGCTCCAGGGGATTAATTGTCAGTAATGGCTAGTGCTACTTGTGAGCAGGGCTGAGCTAGTGACCAAGTTAGTGAAGGTCAAGGAAGAAAACTTGAAATTAAAGGAAGTGACAGCGAAGATGAAGGAAGAAGACATGAGACAAGGAAAGCCTGTGTCTGACGAAAACTCTGGCGAATGGAAGGTTGTGGGGAGAGGAACAACCAAACTGGTGGTGAGAAAAGACACCAACGAATAAACAACAGCTAAGTGTAAAGACTCTTTTAGTCCTCTGATAGACGAATTGGACGTTAGCATAGTCAGGGACAGGGTTGACAAGGAAGGTACAAAAACCTTAATTGTTGGCGATTCCCAGGTACGGTACCTGGATAGAGCTTTTTTGTGGTAAAAATAAAAATAGAATGAGGGTGTGTTTACCAGGAGCTGGGGTGGGGGATATAGTTGACAGGATGGACAATATCTTGTCTGGTAATGGGAACAAACCCATTATCTACCTCAGTGCAGGAGGCAATGATATTGGCCGGTGTAGGAGTAAGGAGCTCCTTAATAAGTTCAAGACAGCTATAGAGCATATTAGGTTGAAGGGAGGGATCCCTATCATATGTGGTGTCCTGCCTTGAAGGAGAGTTGGCAATGAATGGTTGTCAAGGGCAGTTGGTGTCAACGGCCGTCTTGACAGATACAGTGGTCCCTCGGTTAACGAGCACAATTCGTTCCAGAAGGTTGCTCGTTAACCGAAACCATTGTTTCAATGGGTTTTGGGGTAATTGGTTCCAGCTCACCGAAAATTACATACAAACGAAAAATAAATGCAGTAAAGTACACTTACTTTGAGGTGTGCATGTAGAAGGCTCCTGGTTGATGATGATGATGATGGGAATTAGAATGGGGGTGGAGGAGAAGGAAGAAGAAAAGGCATTGGGGTGGAAAAGAAGTCACCCCATGCGCCATTTCACCCATAAAACTTTAGTTCACTTGGTGTAATTCAAGATTATTTTCTTTAAATCAACACTGCACTGCATTATATATTGTCAATATGTAAAATAAATTTCAAAATGACCAATAATTTGACTGGAAACACAGAAAAAAGTGTTTATGTTGAAGAGAGTCTGAAGCAAGATGTTACCTCCACTGAAAAGACACAGAGACTGACGTCTGTATGGTGTGTTAAAAGGCTGTTTGGCGTGCTAAAAACTAGTTTCCCTGTACTTAAATTATGTTAAATAATTGTTAAAATTACTAAAAATTTTAATATAAGACTTTTAAAATTATTGAATAGTACAAACTTCTTGATATTTACTAAAATAGTAAGGAATTTAAGCCCTAGAACCGATTACTGTATTGGCGGACTAATACGACAGCTAGTGGGCAAGCGAAAACATGTTGAGGGGCACTCGTAAGGAATTCGTTAATCGAGGGAATGCTCGTTAACCGAAGTTAAGAATCTTATGGAAGGTAATTTGTTAACCGAAATTTCGTTAACCGAGGCGGTCGTTAACCGAGGGATCACTGAATTGCAAGTCAATATCAGTCCCATTCATTGAAAACTGGGACAACTTCTACGGCAGAAGGGACCTTTTGCTAGGGATGGGATACATCTGTCTAGGGATGGGATGGCAACCCTGGCTGGCTCTCTCGAGAGGGCAGTTCAAAAGATGTTGAAGTCTTTAAACTGCTAGGGGAACATATGAGCACGGGGTGGAGGAGACTGCAGTGGGAGTGGGTAAACAAAGTGAAAGATTACAGAGAAATAGTGCTAGGAATGATGACAAAACTAAATTAGGCAGGAAGTTGAAACCTAAACCTGCAAAAAGAGGACCCAGAACAAGACTAACTGAACTGAATTCAGAAACAATTTGGGTATAATCAATCGATGGTAGGGAAAAATTAATCACAGGTGTAATATATAGACCTTCTAATCTTGATAGAGTTAATGAGCAACTTATTTGGGAGGAAACCGCAGGGCTTCCAGACATAGCAAAGTCCGTATGGTAGGCGACTTTAACTTTAGCCAAATAGATTGGATCGACCTTAAGGGTAACTCAGAATCAGAGGATTTTCTTGAAACAGTTCAGGACTGTTTCCTAAGTCAACATACAGCTGAACAGAGAAAACCTCATTAGTAATGTCGAGGTAGGGAACGAACTTGCAAACAGCGATCACAAAGAAGTACGATTCAAATTAGAATTTAATGCAGTCGCAAGGAAAATTCCATTGAAGTCCAAGATTTCAGAATTGTAAACTTTGATAGGTTGAAAAGGCAGCTGAGAGAAGGGGTATCACGTTTGGGGGTGAATTACATGGTCTCACGTGAGGAGACCCCACACAATGTACCCACAGAGGGCGACCTCACTTTACCTGGAGACCTGACAACGACAAACTCACAAAATATGATGGTTGAGGATGACCTGATCACGAGATCTGAGGTTTACGAGTTCCACAACAATTTAAATAATGAGTTACTTAATACACAAAGGCAGAATATACCATACAGAAAACTCAGATCAAACAACAATGACCCCAAATGGATAAATAATTCTTTAAAGAACATTATTGGTAAAAGGAAGGCTATAGATAGGAGAATAAATTGTGGTGAAGTTTACCTCTGAGATTAGTATAAGGTATTGGCCAGTAGGGTTAAGACCGAAGAAAAGCAAAGAGGAATAATGAAATGAAGGTAACAAGGGAGGCGAAGTTAAACTCCAAGGGATTCTTTAAAATGTATCAAACTAAAACACGACAAAAGATTGGACCATTACAGTCAGATACCGGTGAGCTAACTGAAAACGACGGAGAAATGAGCAAAAATCTGAATAGATATTTTTCAACATTTTTCACCACCGAAAATTTAAACATGATGCCTGAGGCACCGACTCTATACAGAGATAGTGAAGAAAATAGATTAAGCGAGATAGTAGTGACTAGTAGGGATGTTAATAAGCAAATAGACAAGCTAAAGCCTTATAAGTCACCAGGTCCCAATGAGATATTTGCCAGATTATTAAAGGAATGTAAGGAAGTGCTTAGTATGCCCTTAGCAAATTTGTTTATCATGTCCTTAAAAAAGGGTGTAGTACCAGAATCCTGGAGGAGCGCGAATGAAATATTGATTTTCAAGAAAGGAAATATATCTCTATCCTCTAACTACCGTCCAATCAGTTTAACATCAATTGTAGGCAAATTACTGGAAGCAATAATTTCAAACTCTATTTGAAATCACCTGGAGAAGCGCAAGTTGATCAATGATTCCCAACATGACCTCACAAGCGGGTGTTCCTGTCTAACTACAGTCTCTCCTTGACGTACGACAACCCGGACATACGACGTCCATGGTTGTATAAAATATTTTTCACATTACGTATATTCGAGTCCCGATGTTTGGTCGTAATGTGATGCCGTACGATAGCTTGGGTTGGGCCGCCTCGTGGTGTACAGCATCCACGTCATACCCCGCTCAGTTGGTGTTTGGCCGTCGTTGTTGTTAGTGATCGCGCTGTGTACTGACAAAATTTTTGTTTTTAATTCCCTTAAAATGGCTGGCAAGCGTAAAAGTGAGAGTTCTCATGGTGCTGAGAAGAAAAAGAGACAGTCAATTACTTTTGAGACGAAAATGAAAATAATAATGTAATATGAAAATGGAAAAACGGTAGCAACCATTTCAAGCGACCTAGGCTTCTCTCACTCGACGATATCAAAAATTTTGAAGGACAAGGAATGAATTCGTGAGGTAGTGAAAGGATCAGCACCTATAAAGGGAATAATAATAACAAAAAAAAGACAAGGTCCTCTTCATGAGATGGAGAAATTACTTGTGAGGTGGATGGAAGATCAGCTGCAAAAGCGTGTACCCTTAAGTCTTCTAACCATACAGGCTAAGGCAAGAAGCCTTTCCGAAAGCCTGAAGGAGCAGGCAGGAGATGAGTGCGACCAATACTTCACAGCAAGTCATGGGTGGTTCCAAAGGTTTACGAACTGCTACAATTTGCATAGTATAAAGGTGAGTGGAGAGGCAGCAAGTGCTGATGTGGGTGCTGCTGAAGCTATTAAGGAGGAGCTAGATCGTGTCATCGTGGAAGGAAATTATTTGCTTGAGCAAATATTTAATGAGGATGAAACTGGCTTATTATGGAAGCACATGCCAGAACGGACATACATCCACAAAGAGGCGAAAACAATGCCGGGATTCAAGGCATTCAAGGACCGAATCACACTTCTGTTGGGAGGGAATGTAGCTGGTTTCAAGGTAAAACCCTTCATGATATACCATTTAGAGAACCCAAGGGCATTTAAAAATGTCAGCAAGCACACACTACCAGTGTTTTATTGCAGTAATAAGAAAGCATGGATGACCCTAGTACTGTTTGAGGATTGGTTCCTGAGTTGTTTCATTCCACGAGCCAAGGAGTATTGTTTGCAACAAGGGGTTGCCTTCAAGATTTTATTAATTTTAGATAATGCTCTGGGACACCCACCACACCTGGACGACCTGCACCCGGATGTTAAGGTAGTCTACCTTCCACCTAACACTACCTCTATCATCCAACCCATCGATCAAGGTGCTATTGCTGCTTTTAAAGCGTATTATTTAAGTACGACCTTCGCTCAGGCTATTGCTGTTACTGAAGGTGAAAAAACGCTCAGAGAGTTTTGGAAGGACTACAACATTTTGCAATATACAAAGAACATAGCTGCAGCATGGGATGAGGTTACAGGTCAGTGCATGAATGGAATATGGAAGAAGGTCCTGAAAAGATATGTGAACAGTTTCAAAGGATTTAATGAAGATGAAGCAATTTCTGAGATTAGTAACAAGATAGTGCAGATGGGTAAACATCTGGAGTTAGAAATTGCGAATGAAGATGTTGAGCAGTTGGTGGAAAGTGTAGCAGAAGAGCTAAGTAAAGAAGATCATATTGAACTGGAGGCACAGAAATTTGCAGAAAAAGAAGAGAGACAAAATGTAGAAGAAGAACCTGCACCCCCCAAAAAGTTTTCAGTGAAACAAATGGTAGAGGCATTTCCTATTATAAATAAGGGGATGCAAATGTTTGAAGAAATGGATCAAAATGTTGAGTGTTTTGCAAAAGTTGACAGACTGATCCAAGATGCACTTCCTTGCTACAGGGAGATTTACAATGAAAAGAAAGGGCAAACTGTGCAGTCTAAATTGGACATATATTTTAAGAAGTCCTCCACTGCTGTCTCTTCATGCTCCACCACTGCTGCCTCTTCACTCCCTAAAGATTATCCAATACCTTCAACAAGCAAGTTTCCCCTGTATGTTAGCCTGTCTGAAGAAAGCGAACTTGATGACTCACACAGCCCTGTCTCCTCTGCTTCATCCAATTAATGTAGTCTCCATGCTTAATTAAAAAATTATTGAGGCCCTGTGTGTAAACAGCTGACTACATTAAAGGTAAGTGCACAGTAACACTTTATTCATTTTTCATTATTGATTACTTTTACTGTACCGTATTTCATTTTAGAATTTCTATGTATTATTTTCGCCTTTTCGACTTACGATCAAATCGACTTACGACCTGGTCGTCGGGACGGAACCCCGTCATAAGTCGAGGAGAGACTGTAATTTATTAACTATGATGTGGTATATCTTGACTTTAGCAAAGCCTTCGACAGAGTCCCCCATGAAAGACTAATAAGAAAAGTGGAGGCTCATGGCATTGGAGGAGATATTCTAAAATGGATTAGGGAGTGGTTACAGGAGAGGAAACACCGAGTGAGCATTAACAGCAGTAAATCCGATTGGAGTAACGTAACTAGTGGAGTACCCCAAGGCTCAGTACTTTGACCATTATTATTTATTGTATATATAAACGACATTGATATCGGCGCAGACAGCAACATAAGTAAATTTTCTGATGACACTAAAATATGGCGAGTAATTAAATTTGACGAGGACTCCGCAAAACTACAGGAAGATCTAAAAAAAAAAATTTGAACGGTTTGAAAAACAGCAGATGAAATTCAATGTGGGCAAATGTAAAGAACTTAGTCAAGGAGATGTAAACAGAAAAACCAGATACCAGATGAACAACGATTGTGAGAAAGATTTCAGAGTAATGATAAGTAGGAATCTTAAACCAAAAAACTGAGTATTTGCTCGAAACAAGACTAACAAAGTACTTGGGTTCATACAAAGGAGTGTTAGTTTCAAGACTAGCGAGGTCATCCTAAAACTATATCTTGCGCTTGTGAGACCTCACTTGGATTACGCAGTTCAATTCTGGTCACCGTATTACAGAATTGATATAGAATCCCAAAGAAAGAATTCAGAAGAGAATGACAAGACTAATCCCGGGCATCAGGAACCTTGAGTACAGAGACAGGTTAAAGCATCTTAATTTGCACTCCCTCCAGAAATGTAGAGTGAGGGAAGTCAGGGCTAAACAAAGGTGACATTACAAAGGTACTCAAACTATCCAACCCAAGAGCGAACTCGTAACAATGATTTTAAATAAGACAAATTTAGATTTAGGCGCAAAATAGTTACCAAACATCATCATAAACTCGAAAATGCTGGATAGCTTCAAACATAGGTTGGATGGATAACGTATATGAGTGATCAGGGTTGGGTGTAAATGGGACTGCCCAGTATGGGCCAATAGGCCCGCTGTAGTTTCCTCCATTCTTATGTTCTTATGCAATACCTCAACATATGTGAGGGACACCCGTGAATGTAGAATTTCATAAATAACAGTCTTTAATACCCTATCTTTAATATTATAGTGTATCATAAATTAGGGCCGCAAAATAAATAAAATTATAAAAAATTCTATTTAATCCCTCTAAATCAGGGGTGTTAAACATGCGGCCCACTGGCTGCTCCAGCTGCACCTTGAGGAGCTAAGAGCCCAAGACTCTATCTATTCCATTGAGTCTGTTCAAAGGCAAGTGCCTGTAGGATGTTTTGTGAATCTCAGTCCAGTACGTATCTGGTGCTTGAGCGACGGTAAGCTAAATGCATTGTTAGCCCTTTGACTAGTGGGGGTTCCCTCAGCTGAGAAAAATTGTCTGGTATTTGCTAGAATAAAATACTCAATGGGGTCTAGATCGCCCCCCCCCCCTTTTCACCAGAAAATTCCAATATTCTTTATTTAATGCAATATTATACTCAGGCATTTTTGTATAATACAAAGTATATACCAATGACTTAAGAATATCTCCCTAATATCAAGTGTGCAAGGCTTCAAAATGGCCCCAAAATGTCCCCAGCTGTGAGGGCTCACTGTGCTCACTATGTTCCCCCACCCACAACTTCTTGGACCCCTCCCTTTTGATATTCCTGGATCCACCCCCGAATTAGACATTGTTTTAATGGTTAACTGTGGTTCTAAGCATGCCACTGTATGAGTTGCGAGACGGGCCGACCACTGGGCGTGTACCAGTATTAGACATAATAACTCTGATGCGGCGGGCTCTTGCTGGGACATTCACACGGGTAATAGTCCTGCACAGTCACTCAAGGCAGTTGGAGTGTCGCAAATATCGGAAGCAGTGTCCATTGTTCTCTTTTTACTTTTGAGCCGTAATCATGTTATCAAAGAAAAGAACAATTAATGATGAGCATCAGGTGGTACAGGAGAAGTTGAAAATCTTTTATTGTCCTTTTTTGTTGAAATGAATGGAAAACTGACATGTCTGATTTGTAAGCAACAGGTAGCTGTTGCCAAAGAATACAATGTTCGAAGGCATTATGACACTAACCATGCTCCGAAGTATAATAAATATAGTGGTAAGATACATGAAGACAAAGTTAAAGAGCTAGAGCAGTATTAGAAAAGCAGCAGTCAATTACTGGATAATTTCTACTAATCTTTAAGTGTTTGTGCATGATTTTTTTTTGGGGGAGAAGCATGGCTGTGAGAATAACACAAAATTGTTTAAGGACATTGGCTCATGAGTGTTATATTACAAGTGACCAACTATGACTGAGTGTGGCCTGGGATGGGTGAAATTGAAATATTTTTCATTTATCATTTTATTCTTTTATTATATATTATACATTATCATTGTCACCTTACTAGTTTATTTATAAAAATTATTCACTATAATATGTCAAAAGTGTATACAAACAAATTCATAATGTTACAGGACAATAGGCTAAGTATAGCCTCGGCTAATGTACCATTTCTATCGTCCTCCGATCCCAAAGTTGCCAGATAAGAAAGTGTCAGCCTATATTGTAATTCTATTTAACACACAGACTCTTGGATGCTAATCACAATCTTTGGTTGACTTACCTTGAAGATGCTGAAGCTATATTCTCAGCAGAGCCCAAATAGTATAAAGCAGCCAACACGTGTTGTTCGAATTGTTCTAACTCAGCCACAGGCACTCCAGCCTCTACCATCTTCTCCACCACTTCCTTCTGCCACTCTCCCACCAAAAACTAAAAAAACAAAACAACCCATTAATTGTATCACTAATAGTGCACAAAATCATTCATAATTTTCATAACATACAGTAAAGGGTGTGAAGCATGACTCCTCTTAAGTCCCTCTATAATATACATTTCTAATGTAAAGATTTCCAGCAATCGAATGCATTTCACAAGTTTCTTAATTTTTGCTATTGATTCCCAACAAAAATAAAAAATTGGACTGAACGTGGAAATCCCACTTCAGAGCCAACAAGTCATCAACAAGTGACTGGATAATTCAAACCCCCTGGCATGGCCAGAGAGCATGATATGCTCGAATGACCAATTACTTTGACTGGCTGGATTAGTGTAAGCACTGTATATAGTTCCTGCCCAGTGAAACCATTTTTGAAGTGGTGACATCCCCATTAGCCGGAACAATTGGTGCAGAGCACTTAAAAGGATGAGAGATTTCCGGCTAACCAGGAGACTTTCTCAAACTAAAAAAAATTCCTGATCTCCAAAATCTTTTACATTTACTGGGAAAGGTTTCTCAGTGTCTAAACTATGCATCTTGCACACACACACACTAGCCCACATCTCCAGAATCTTTCTGGGTGCTGGGGATGATTTCCTTTAGTCTAAACTTCCGGAGTCCATAAAAGCAGTTCTAATTAAGTTAGAAACTCAATTTCTTTACTAGAATAATCCAGAATAGTTGATCTAAAAGTTTGGTAAAAATAAATATATTTAAAAATTCAAAATCTATATGATATGGGCATGAATGATGGTGTGTGTTACAGCAAAGACTGGTATTTTCCACTCCCATGGAATTGTGGGGGATTAGAGGGTCTCAAGTAACTGTCATGACCTGTCGCAAATGTCAGGTGGGGGGATTAGTGGTCTCATATTACTGACCTATTGATGGAATGTTGGGTTACCCTTACTTGGGTGGGGGAGTAGTGGGTCTCCAGACCTGAAGATGTCTTGAATAAACACAAAACCTAAAGTATTTTTAGGGCGATTGTGATAAGTATAAGTAAAAATGAGCAAAGTTGTATCCCTTCAACAGTGCATTACATAACATTTTAAAATATGGAGTGAGAAAGGTGTGGGTGATTAGAGAGATGGAGTGGAAAGGAGTGCTTCTCAACAGCTGATCTTTAACTTGACACTGTGCAGTAACACAACAAGACCCTCACCCTGGATGCTTGATATCTTAATTCTCACGACTTTTTTGTTTTGTGTGTGAGTACCCACCCACCCACTGTCTTGTCAGCTTTCTCGATTATATATACCGCCATCTCGAGAAACGAAAAACGTCTGTAGCTGTCGCCTTCATTGATTTCACTAAAGCATTCGACCTAGTCGACCACAATATAATCATCAACAAAGCTATTGACCTCGGGCTTCGGAGAAGTCTTATACCATGGCTTACAGACTTCCTCAGTGACTGACGCCAAGCTGTACGCTTCCGAGGGGCTGTCTCCACCTTTCAGTCACTCACCTGTGGCGTCCCCCAAGGCACCAAGATGGAACCACTCTGCTTCCTTATGCTCATCAATGATGCCCTAAGAGAAACCCCTGCTCGCTGGAAATATGTCGACGACTCCACCATTGGGATCAGCGTCAATAATTCTGCTCCTGACTATACCGCCCTTCAGGATTTATTGAAGTCTCCAAAACTGGGCCACCAACAACCATGTCACCATCAACCATACCAAGACCATGGTTATGCACATCAACCTCTCCTCCGACATTGTCCCACCTCCTTCCATTACTTTAGGTCAGAACACACTCCAGGTTGTAGATTCCACGAAGCTCCTCGGCGTCACCATAGACAACAAACTAAATTGGAAACCACACGTCAGTGAAGTTGTCAAATCCTCCAGTTTCCGTCTCCACCGCCGACTCAAGTCCCTCGGAGTTCCTGCACCCGAGCTCCTCAGTGTTTACACAACATTCATACTTCCCAAGCTCACCTATGCCTCCTCTACCTGGTCTTCCTCCCTAAATGCTACACAATGTAAACACCTAGAAAAAGTGCAAAAGAGGGCATGCAAGATTATTCTCTCCCCTTCCTACTCCACATGTAAAGAAGCCAAACACCAACTAAGCGCTCTACGGAGTGGGTGGTGTAGCCACGAGGCAACCCACCCCACGCGACGCTCTCGTACGGGACAGAAACGTTTCGGTCTCAAAAATACGCACATCATTTGAAAAATTTTTGGTACCGACTACGGCGGTCATATGTGCGAGTGGTCGTACCGACTGAGGCAGGTCGTATGTGCAGGTAGTCGTAGGTCGAGTATGTCGTAAGTCGAGGAGTAGCTGAAAGGAGCTAAGTGTGTCCTGATGATAGCCTGGGGTGGTGGGGGGGGGTCATCTATGAGATGCCTCAGCCTATCACACATATCCAATGAGGTCACATGACAGCATGAGCCAATCAAAGCGCACGAGCCTAGGACTTAAGTTATCCAAGTGTCTTCCCAGCCTCCCCCCACCCACGCACAGAGGACCCAGGAGCATGACGCAATATTTCGTCCTTTACCAAGAATCTTTGTTCCCAGGCCCAGAGCAGAAAGGTTTGGAGATATATTTTTTGCCATTTTCTCCTGATATTGCTTTATTTTATCCTCTGAATTAGTTCCTAGACCCGGAGTGGAAAAATTACACCATAACCCATGCGGTCTTCCCGCCCCATGCACTCAGCACATGAGGAAGCGGTTAAGCATGCTGCAGTCTTTTCTGATGCCAGGAACCTTTGTCCCCAGGTCTGGAGCAGAGAGGTTTGGAGATATTTTTTTGCCATTTTCTCAGATTTTTCAGTTAATTAATTGCGTACTACGGTATTTCATAATTGGAATTTGGTCCCGCACTCAGAAATAAAAATATGGAGAATATTTTTTTTTTAGGATATTCAGAAACTTCTCATGATTTTCAACCTCGGAATTTGTTCTCAAACCTGTAATTTAGAGAATTGTCTAGAAAAATTCCAAGCAAATTTAAATTCC
Organism: Homarus americanus; assembly: GCF_018991925.1. Classification (NCBI taxonomy): domain Eukaryota; kingdom Metazoa; phylum Arthropoda; class Malacostraca; order Decapoda; family Nephropidae; genus Homarus; species Homarus americanus. Next base: position 3,739,887 of record NW_024718273.1, on the reverse strand, counting down.
GGCTATTGGAAGGTTCCGGGTTTGAGGGATTCCGGCTAACGAAGATATTATTGTACATCCTTCTTTCCTCACACAGCCAAATTGTGTAATGCTCTGCCTTCTTCTGTTTCCATACTCTGACAATCTGTCTCACTTAAAAAAAACCCCAGGTTTTCCAGCATCTTCATAATGTAGATTAACATAGTATTTTTCTCCTTTAATTTGTATTTTTTTTACTTTTATCGCCCCCCCCCCCTCCTTCCAGGCCCTGTTATGGGTCTTTGACCTGTACCCTGATGAACTAGTCCACATAAAAAAAAAGGGATCTTAACCCCTTGTGTATGGGGTCCCTTCTACGGTAAATAAAATTGTCTGGCATTAGCCAAATAAATATTAAAAGTGGCATTCTGTAGTGTAGGAGTAAGCATTTTTCTTTAAGCTCATCCTTTAAAGTTTCACACAAGTTCTACATCCTCTCTCACTAACTGTAATACAAAATTCAAACATTAAACTGTCTTACCTGATATAGAGATTTTGTGACTCTAAATGTGTTAAGAAATTGTGAGTCATTTAAGTCTGAGTCTAAGCAAGGAACACATTCAGTCTTCGTGTTGTCCTTCAGCTTTCGAGATCTCCGAGGTCTTTTCCTACCCTGAAATCATAAAACAATCATGATTTAAACATATGACTAAATATATAAAAACTTAAATAACATATAATTGTATAATTCAACAAATATTACCATAATATATAACTAATAGACACCATTTGCCAATGACCTCAATTCATTATTAGTCATTAGGGCAACAGTATATAAAAACCCTGTATATTTGCACAGGTTATGTTCCTGAAAACCTCATAAAAGCAGAATATGTGAAAGTGAATACCTTGATTCAATGGGAAAAAAGAGGATTAGGCTCCTACTGTACTGTAGGTCAGACTGAACATAGGGAGAGAGCACACATCCACTCTTTATTGGTACTGAGGCACAACTGACTAGTAGGCCAGTCACACCAACACATTTTGTGATAAGACTAAAGTTAAACGTATAGGGGGTCCTTGTTTTACATTGTTCTGTACTGATATACGTCATTTCACATACACGATGCTGACATGCATAGGAAGAAATTTTCATTATATGTCAATTGTTTCACTTATACAATATGTTGTCTGCATCATCCACTGTTTTATACTAAGTCTGTGAGTATCTGAATATGACTCATAAATACAATAGAACTTTGATAAACCGGACTAATTGAGGCAGAATGTGAAGGTCCGAAAAAAGCGAATCTATGGGCGGTCTGGACAAAACCCTGCTTATCTGGACTGTTTTCCGAAAATCAGACGTAAGTATGGTTGCTGATAGCTGTTTTCACTGATATGACTGTTTTGTATTGTGAAATTATTTAGTTAAAGGTGGCTTAATAAAAAGTGAAAGTTTTTATTTTTAGATGGCCATTTGTCCAATACTGCGTACCCATGAAAAAAGAACACAGGCGAAATCCTGGGTCATTTGGACAATATTTAGAGGTGGCTCAAGCCATTTGAAGTTAACACTACTGAAATTATTATTGATTTTTTCTAATTTCTTTATTTATGAACCGATTACTATGAAACTTTGCAGGTATATGTAGAATGCAAATTCAAACTAAAGTTGTTCTAACATTTTTTCTAAAAATGAGTAATGAGTATTTTGGCTGGTGCAGCTATTGGCAATGCAGAGGGGAGGGAGAGGCGGGTGTCAGTCGGGGTAGGGGGAAGAGGTTGTGTGCCAGTGTCTGACTGGTACAGTAGCATCAGTTGTGTGTGAGACGTGACGGTGGGTGTGTGTGCGTCGCTCTTGTTGCAGTATTACGGTTAGTACCATTGTCGGGGGCATGTGTCATTCTGGAGCAGAAACTCGGCCGCCGTCTTCTGCATCTCGCGTGTCGTCACCACATCCTTGAGCTTGTTGCCGAGAAAGCGTATGTGGAATGCATGGGGCCTTCCTCTGGACCAGATAATACTCTCTTCTCTCGCTTCAAGCATAAGTGGAAGGACATCAGTCAAGATGACTACAGCCCTCTCTCAGACCTCCCTCCAAGTTTGTACGAGAAACGAGATGACCTCATCTGTTACTGGAAACATCATCTGGGCAAGAAGCAGCAGCCACGTGATGATTACCGTGAGGTACTGGAGCTAGCAATCAGGTGTCTCGATGGAGCTCTACCCAAGTTTAATCTCCGACGGCCCGGAGCACTTCACCGAGCACGGTGGATGGCTAAGCTCATTTATGTCATGAAGATCCTGATTTTTGCTAATCAGTTTAAACTAACTGCTCGTGAGACATTAGGCTTGAAACGATTCACATTCTTTGTGCTAGAGGTGTATGTCAGTGCATGGTTCACGGCCTCCGTTCCATCCTCCGCTCCTGCTAATGATTTGCGGCTCCTCCAAGACCTGTCAGAGTACCACGACGTCAAAATATCAAGAACATGTCTCACAGTCTTCGGTCGTCACCTGTGGTACCTCAGTGAAGGCTTGGTGGGTCTTGCACTCTTCGATCCACAAGTTAATGCAACAATGAAGACAAACATAGTTCGGGCAATCGTTGAGAGGAAGGCGACCGAGGATTCACCAAAACGTGCTGCTCTTCCTGCCACATCTTCCCTTCCCACAAAGCAGCTCTCAGACTTTGCTTCTAGAGGATCAAACTTTCTATTTGAAAGTCTCAAAATGAAGACTTCATTTTTGTCCAAGGAGCCTGACACATGGTCTGATGATGAAGACTTCAAAACTGGCGTCGCAGTTGTGGGTGGTCTCAGAGTCATCAACGACACTGCAGAGAGAGGGATTGCCTTGATACAGGCATTCAACAGCAAGATCACGAAGAGTGAAGACCAGCGTCAACATCTGCTGCAGGTTGTTGAAGAGCAGAGGCGGTCACAACCAGGGACATCAAAACAGGACCTTACAAGCAAAAAGCGAAAACAATGAATGGGTTGTCCACACCTCTCCCACCCATTGATGTAAGCGTGTTCACTGCAGTTTCATTTTAAAAAGGAATTAATCATTTATATGTACAGTGTACACATAAACTTGCTCAATATGTAAAGTTTAAAATAAACCGGCATATTATGAATATTCGTATTTTTTGCCAAAAGGATAAAACTTCAATTGACTTGAGCTACCTCTAAATATTGTCCAAATGACCCAGGATTTCGCCTGTGTTCTTTTTTCATGGGTACGCAGTATTGGACCAATGGCCATTCCATTTAATCAATTTTAGAAATTCACCCCTATGCACTATTGTCACCCTAGTGTTTGCCCATAGTATAAATATTAGAAGTGCTTCCCCCATGTGACAGGCAGGGTATTATCTACCACTTGAAGCCCAATCAATCATACTGGCCTGTGGTGAGTGAAAAAATCCTTATAAGCGAATCAAGTTAAAAGGTGCCTTAAGTCCGTCAAGTGAGTGATAATTTTGCCTCATCGCAGTGAAGAACCTAAGTAAGTAAAGAGCACGGTGGTAGCGGTACAGCTCCTTACCCTCATAAAGCGAAGATATCACCGGGTTGATTCTGGTGATTGAAGAGGTGTTTGGACACACTTCTGCTTTTATGGTCCCTGTTCACTATGACAGTAAAGTAGGTACCTGTTGTAAATCGAAAAGTTATGAATTCGTATTCAGGAAAAGTTGTTGGAGCCAATAACTTGCTGACAAAAACCTATAACCTTCAGGCTTCTACGCCCTTGACAAAAAACCTATGACCCTTCAGGCTTCTACGCCCTTAACTCATGAGACATAAAGGCAAGCATGAACTTAGCATGCTTCCCAGATGGGCGCTGTAAGCGCTTCTGTGCTTCACCTTACACAGGATGTAGGGGGGTGCCCAATAACAAAAAAAAAAAAACCTCGTATGTAGATCCTTCGATTTTGAAAGGTTTTATATTGAACAGTTCTTAATCTACAAGATAATGCATATATTACTCATCAGCTGATCTACTGATGCACCAACAAACATGAAACGGCGGTGAGGATGTATTGTAATTATTATTGTACAGTCTCGCTCAAGCTTGGCCAAACACTAGCCAGAGATAGCTGGCAACTCATACCTTTTGTTTAATATAGTACATAGTATAATATATCAATTTAAACAACAAAGCCCAACCATTAATTAAGCAAAGGGGAATTAAGTAACCAATCACCGATAACGTTTACATTCATTCATAATTTTTACTACGTACTATAGTAAACAAACAGCCTTGAGTTGCCAGGTGTCTCCAGCAGTGTTTGAAAAATCTTGAACGAGACTGTACACTAGCAATGAATAAATGTAGATTATTATTGAAAAAGGTCAGCCCAGGCTTTAAGTTCAATACATTCAGCCACAGAATCTCTGGATTGATTGACTGATTGATTGTGGTAATTACACCCCTGGCGACGCAACAGCTTAGGTCATGTGTGGCTGAATTAAAATTAAGGCTTAAAAAGACTAAAATAAAATAATGCAAGGTAAAAACACAAGGTTAGTTGTACCCCACTTAACGCGGTCAATAGAACCCAGAGGGTCCCGTGTTAAGTGAAATCCGCGTTTAGTGAACAACAGAACATGTGGGATTAATTCCAATAGAAACCGGCCTGACCCCCAAACTCCACTTTTTGAAGACACATAACTATGTTGTAGTAAAAATAACATCTTAATTATATGATGGTACATGCACACAATTAATACTTAAGAGAAATAGAGAAATACAATCGCCAAGTTAATGTCCATTCAAATAATGGACTCAACTCCCTCCCCCTCTCACACTACACTGCCGGCTCTTCCCTCTCTGAGAAATTTTTTGGGGAAAACCACTAAATTTTAATAAATAATACCTCAAACTAAAGTTAGGATAATACAATTGACATTGCTGGATTCCTTGTAAGACTAGGAATATTTTGAATATAAATGTCATATATTTTGCACAAAAGATAACATAGTTACTCAGAAAATTTTTTTATCTAAAATTTGTATGTCTAATGCAAAATATATGATGTTTATATTCAAAATGATCACCAAATTATAAGAATTCCAGCAATGTAAATTATATTCCGGCCGGGTAATTTGTATGAATTTTATGAGCTAAACAAATATCTTCAGTTAATAAAAAAAAAAATAATCTTCACGACACTATCTGTCAATCAAAGTACCCCACCTTGCCCTCCCCCCCTCTTCCAACCGCGCGGTCAGTCCCAACCCTCCCCCCCACCCCCCACCAATCCTCCCTTCCAGAGTTTTTAACATTTAGTATTAAATAATACCTCAGATTAAAGTTAGGATAATATAATTGACATTGCTGGATTCCTTGTAAGACCAGGAATATTTTGAATATAAATGTCATATATTTTGCACAAAATTTTTTCTAAAATTTGATGTCTAATGCAAAATATATGATGTTTATATTCAAAATGATCATCAAATTATAAGAATTCCAGCAATGTAAATTATATTCAGACCGGGTAATTTGTATGAATTTTATGAGCTAAAACAAATATCTTCAGTTAATAAAAAAAAAATATTTCTTCGGGGTAACAGATGGTCGGTCGGTCCTCCTCCCCCACCCCCACCAACCGTCCCAGGAGATGTGTGGGTAAACCAGAATACTTAACTTTTTGTAAATAAATAATACCTCAAACTAAAGTTAGGATAATATAATTGACATTGCTGGATTCCTTGTAAGACTAGGAATATTTTGAATATAAATTCATATATTTTGCACAAAAGATAACATAGTTACTCTGAGAAAATTTTTATCTAAAATTTGTATGTCTAATGCAAAATATATGATGTTTATATTCAAAATGATCCCAAATTATAAGAATTCCAGCAATGTAAATTATATTGCCGGAAAATTTGTATGAATTTTATGAGCTAAAACAGGCAGTCAGGCAGGGTGGCGGTGGGGCAAATCTAAAATAGCGTCTCAAGCCAGACACTCACACGTATATGTGGAAAAAATCCGTGTTAAGTGAAAGTTTAGCTCTGGCGAGGCACCCCAGGTATATGATAAGCAGCGTTAAGTGAAACCCAGCGTTAGGGGGGTAATACTGTAGTAAATAGCGTAGAACATAAAATCATTTAATTGTTAATAAATAAAACTCAAAGCCTGTGTAGAAGGCAGTTCACCTCGAAAGGAGAGGACGTCCCCTCCCATGTCACCTGCTCCCCCCCCAGCACTAAGAAGAGACGGTAAGACCCGTCTCCTCCCCGGTACTGGGAGAGGTGCTTACAATGAAGATCTCTGAGACTGGGGCACTCCACCAGGAGGTGTCACAGTCAATGAGACCAGATAGTCATCACAATGGGAGGAGGCCCTCTCCTTTAAAAAACCATGAGTCAGCCATGTGTGGCCAATGCGGAGGTGGACCAAAGCAGTCTCTTGGCGTGACAGACCCTGATATCCCCAGGCACCCAAAGCATGATGGTATGTCATGGAGCATGTTTGCTCCGACAGCATCCCATCTGCATTACCAACTTCGGCGCATGGCAGCTCTTATTACTGGCTTCATATCAGAGACAGGTAGAAGGGAACGACTTGCCACTAAGTGAGAAGCAACTGCTTTCACCACAGCATCATTCCCAACATGGGCCAAAACCCAGCAAAAAATGACTTTCCTGCCCGGCGGTGGATGAGAAACTGCCATTGTAAAATATCAATAACTAAAGGGATGTGGTGATGAGACACTAGCTATGGCCTGGAGAGCACTACAAGAATCACTAAAAATTGTAAAATCACTATGAGGTTGGGTAAAAATAACCTTGAGGGCAAGTGAAATACCCCAAAGCTCTGCTGTAAAAATAGATGCCATAGTGGAGAGATTACTTTCCCGACAGAATTCAGGAAAGACTACCCCAAAACCAACCCCTGCATCCGACTTAAGAGCCATCGGTGTATACAGGAATAGTCCCTCTGTGAGAGGAGGCATGATCTTAAAAAGGAGAATGGACCACACAGGGAGGGAGAAAGTCCTTCCTTTCATTAACCCTTAGCCCGGGCATACCGAACACCGACTGACAGCGCCGGTGACATACCGGAACACCCGACTGACACGCCCTAGGTGACAGACCGGAACACCCGACTGACACGCCCCGGGTGACATCCCGGAACACCCAACGGACACGCCCCAGGTGAGGTTCCGACTTCGTGCCTTTTCCCGACACTGTTTAAATGCCCAGCGCAGGGTATCAGGTTCCAATGTGACTCTTTGCCACAGGGAAGCTTTCTGAACATAATTACCTACTTTTGTTTGTTTCATTTTCATTGTTTGTCCATTTTATCATGTTGTATCAAGTACTACAGTAAGTCCTAGCTTAACGTCGTGGTTCCATTCCTGAAAACCAAGACGTTAACGGAAACAACGAAAACAGAACCAGTTTTCCCCAAAAGATATAGATAAAATACGCGAGTTACATTCTCCAGCCTCCCTTTGCCCCAGAAAATACATTAAATATACATGAATTCAATGAAATTTTTATAGAAAATATGAATATTATACATTAAAAAAGATAAATAACCTAAATTATTTTGTATTGTACTCACTGATGGGCAGAGGTGGAGAGAGTGTGGGGTGGGTAGTTCGGGGGGAGGAGGGGTGGGAGAGAGGAGGAAGCTAATAGTCTTGCATTGCTTCTTCACAACACTAGCATCACTAGCACTTGATGGGTTCTTGGAAGCCATTTCAAATGGTTACAGTCCAATATGTAGAGCAAAAACACTTAAACCCACACATACGCTGTGAAAGCCTAACAAAGACTGGGGACGTTTGGGGACACTGTGATGCTCCGTGAGAGAGTGTAGCACACCAAGATGAGAGTGTGGCACAAAGATGAGAAAGAGTAGCACACCAAGATGAGAAGGTGTAGTGCAAAAGATGAGAGAGTATAGCACACCAAGATGAGAAGTACACACCAAGATGAATGTTTGACACACCAAGATGAGAGTGAGTAGCACACCAAGATGAGAAGTATAGCACACTAAGATGAGATGAGTAGCACACCAATATGAATGTTGGGCACACCAAGATGAGAGAGTGTAGCACCAAGATGAATGTGTGACACACCAGGATGAGAGAGTGTAGCACACCAAGATGAGAGAGTTTAGCACACTAAGATGAGATAGGTAGCACACCAAGATGAATGTGTGGCACACCAAGATGAGAGTGTAGCACACCAAGATGAAGTGTGGCACACCAAGATGAAAGTATACACTAAGATGAGATAGAGTAGCACACCAAGATGAATGTGGCACACCAAGATGAGAGTGTAGCACACCAAGATGAATGTGTAGCACCAAGATGAGAAGAGTGTAGCACACCAAGATGAAAGTAGCACACCAAGATGAGAGAGTGTAGCACACAAAATGAGAGAGTAGCACACCAAGATGAGAGTGTAGCACACCGAGATGAGAGAGTGTGGCACACCAAGATGAGAGAGAGTAGTGCACCAAGATGAGAGAGAGTGCACCAAGATGAAGAGTGTAGCACCCAGATGAGAGAGTGTAGCACACCAAGATGAGAGGAGACAAAATGAGAAGAAGTAGCACACCAAGATGAGAGAGTGTAGCACACCAAGATGAGAGAGTGTAGCACACCAAGATGAGAGAGTGTAGCACACCAAGATAGAAGTGTAGCACACCAAGATGAGAGAGTGTAGCACACCAAGATGAGAGAGTGTAGCACACCAAGATGAGAGAGTGTAACACACCAAGATGAGAGAGTGTAGCACACCAAGATGAGAGTGTAGCACACCAAGATGAGAGTAGCACACCAAGATGAGAGAGTGTAGCACACCAAGATGGGAGAGTGTAGCACACCAAGATGAGAGAGTAGCACACCAAGATGAAGGTGTAGCACACCAAGATGAGAGGTGTAGCACACCACAATGAGAGTGTAGCACATCAAGATGAGAGTGTAGCATAAAGATGAGAGAGTGACCAGATGAGAAGAGTAGCACACCAGATGAGAGAGTGTAGCACACAGATGAGAAGAGTGAAACCACCAAGATGAGAGAGTTAGCACCAAAATAAGAGAGTAGCACACCAAGATGAGAGAGTGTAGCACACCAAGATGAGAGAAGTAGCACACCAAGATGAGAGTGTAGCACACCAAGATGAGAGTGCTACACCAAGATGAAGGAAGTGTAGCACACAAGATGAGAGAGTGTAGCACACCAAGATGAGAGAGTGTAGCACACAAGATGAGAGAGTGTAGCACACCAAGATGAAAGCAACACACCAAGATGAGAGAGTGTAGCACACCAAGATAAAGAGAGTAGCACACCAAGATGAGAGAGTGGACACACCAAGATGAGAGAGTGTAGCATGCCAAGATGAGAGAGTGTAGCACACAAAGTGAGAGAGTGTAGCACACCAAGATGAGAGAAGTGTAGCACACCAAGATGAGAGAGTGTAGCACACACAAGATGAGAGAGTAGCACACCAAGATGAGAGAGTGCAGCACACCAAGATGAAGAGAGTTATTACCTCAAGATGAGAGAGTGAAGCACACCAAGATGAGAGAGTGTAGCACACCAAGATGAGAGAGTGTAGCACACCAAGATGAGAGTGTAGCACACCAAAATAAGAAGTAGCACACAGATGAGGGGTGAGCACACCAAGATGAGAGAGAGTGTAACACACCAAAATAAGAGAGAGTAGCACACCAAGATGAGAGAGTAACACACCAAGATGAGAGAGTGTAGCACACCAAGATGAGAGAGTGTAGCACACCAAGATGAGAGAGTAACACACCAAGATGAAGAGTGTAGCACACCAAGATGAGAGTGTAGCACACACAAGATGAAGAGTGTAGCACACCAAGATGAGAGAGTGTAACACACCAAGATGAGAGAGTGTAACACACCAAAGATGAGAGAAGTAGCACACCAAGATAGAAAGTGAAGCACACAAGATGAGAGAGTGTAGCACACCAAGATGAGAGTGTAGCACACCAAGATGAGAGAGTGTAGCACACCAAGATGAGAGAGTAACACACCAAGATGAGAGAGAGTAACACACAAGATGAGAGAGTGTAGCACACACCAAGATGAGAGAGTAACACACCAAGATGAGAGAGTGTAGCACACCAAGATGAGAGAGTGTAGCACACCAAGATGAGAGTGTAGCACACACAAGATGAGAGTGTAGCACACACCAAGATGAGAGAGTGTAGCACACCAAGATGAGAGAGAGGTAACACACCAGAGAGAGAAGTAACACACCAAGATGAGAGAGTGTAGCACACCAAGATGAGAAAGTAGCACACCAAGATGAGAGGTGTAGCACACCAAGATGAGAGAGTGTAGCACACACAAGATGAGAGTACACACAAGATGAGAGGTGTAGCACACAAGATGAGAGAGTGTAACACACCAAGATGAGAGTGTAGCCACCAAGATGAGAAGAGTGTAGCACACCAAGATGAGAGAGTGTAGCACACCAAGATGAGAGAGTGTAGCACACCAAGATGAGAGTAGCACACCAAGATGAGAGTGTAGCACACACAAGATGAGAGAGGTGTAGCACACCAAGATGAGAGTGTAACACACCAAGATGAGAGTGTGGCACACCAAGATGAGAAGTGAAGCACACCAAGATGAGAGAGAGTAGCACACCAAGATGAAGAGTGTAGCACACCAAGATGAAAGTGAAGCACACCAAGATGAGAGAGTGTAGCACACCAAGATGAGAGAGTGTAGCACACACCAAGATGAGAGAGTGTAGCACACCAAGATGAGAAGGTGTAACACACAAGATGAGAGAGTAGCACACCAAGATGAGGAGTGTAGCACACCAAGATGAAGAGTGTAGCACACCAAGATGAGAAAAGTAGCACACCAAGATGAGAGAGTAAAGCACACCAGATGAGAGAGTGAAGCACACCAAGATGAGAGAGTAACACACAAGATGAGAGAGAGTGTAGCACACCAAGATGAGAAGTGTAGCACACCAAGATGAAAGAGTGTAGCACACCAAGATGAAGAGTGTAGCACACCAAGATGAGAGAGTGTAGCACACCAAGATGAGAGAGTGTAGCACACCAAGATGAGATTTCACAAGATGAGAGAGTGGCACCCAAGATGAAGAGTGTAGCACACCAAGATGAGAGAGTGTAGCACACCAAGATGAAGTGTAGCACACCAGATGAGAAGTGTAGCACACCAAGATGAGAGTGTAGCACACCAAGATGAGAGAGTGAAGCACACCTAAGATGAGAGTTGCACACCAAGAGTGGCACACCAAGATGAAGGTGTAGCACACCAAAATGAGAGAGAGTAGCACACACCAAGATGAGAGAGTGCTTGCACACCAAGATGAGAGAGAGTGTGGCACACCAAGATGAAGTGTAGCACACCAAGATGAGAGAGAGTAGCACCACCAAGATGAGAGAGTGCTTAGCACACCAAGATGAGAGTGTTGCACACCAAGATGAGAAGAGTGTGGCACACCAAGATGAGAGAGTAGCACACCAAGATGAGAGAGTGTAGCACACCAAGATAAGAGAGTGGCACACCAAGATGAGAGTGTAGCACACCAAGATGAGAGAGTGTGGCACACCAAGAGATGAGAGAAGTAGCACACCAAGATGAGAGAGTGTAGCACACCAAGATGAGAGAGTGCCAGCACACAAGATGAGTGTAGCACACCAAGATGAGAGTGTAGCACACCAAGATGAGAGAAGTGTAGCACACCAAGATGAGAGAGTGTAGCACACCAAGATGAAAGTGTAGCACACAAGATGAAAGTGTAGCACACCAAGATGAGAGAGTGTAGCACACCAATATGAGAGTGTGGCACACAAGATGAGAGGTGTGGCACACCAAGATGAAAGTGTAGTGCACAAAGATGAGAGAGTGTAGCACACCAAGATGAGAGAGTGTGGCACACCAAGATGAGAGAGTGTAGCACACCAAGATGAGAGAGTGTGGCACACCAAGATGAGAGAGTGTAGCACACCAAGATGTAGAAGAGTGTAGTGCAAAAGATGAGAGGAAATTATAGCACACCAAGATGAGAGAGAGAGTAGCACACCAAGATGAATGTTTGACACACCAAAGATGAGAGAGTGTGGCACACATAAGATGAAGAGTATAGCACACTAAGATGAATGATAGCACACCAATATGAATGTGTGGCACACCAAGATGAGAGAGTCTTAACACACCAAGATGAATGTGTGACACACCAGGATGAGAAGGAAGTGTAGCACACCAAGATGAGAGAGTTTAGCACACTAAGATGAGATAAGAGTAGCACACCAAGATGAATGTGTGGCACACCAAGATGAGAGTGTAGCACACCAAGATGAGAGAGTGTGGCACACCAAGATGAGAGAGTATAGCACACTAAGATGAGATAAGGAAGTAGCACACCAAGATGAATGTGTAGCACACCAAGATGAGAGAAGTGTAGCACACCAAGATGAATGTGGCACACAAGATGAAAGAGTGTAGCACACCAAGATGAGAGAGAGAGTAGCACACACACCAAGATGAGAGAGTGAAACACACCAAAATGAGAGAAGTAGCACACCAAGATGAAGAGTGTAGCACACACCGAGATATGAGAGTGGCGGCACACCAAGATGAGAAGAGTAGTGCACCAAGATGAAGAGAGTGTAGCACACCAAGATGAGAGAGTGTAGCACACCAAGATGAGAAGTGTAAGCACACCAAGGTGAGAAGAGTGTAGCACACCACAATGAGACAGAAGAGTAGCACACCAAGATGAGGGAGGTAAGCCTTTTGCAAGATGAAGAGAGAGAGTGTAGCACACCAAGATGAGAGAGTGTAGCACACCAGGGTAAAGAGAGAGTGCTTAGCACACCAAGATGAGAGAGTGTAGCACACCAAGATGAGAGAGTGTGGCACACCAAGATGAGAGTGTAACACACCAAGATGAGAGGTGTAGCACACACCACGATGAAGAGTGTAGCACACCAAGATGAAAGAGTATACACCAAAGATGAGAGAGTGTAGCACACCAAGATGGGAGAGTCTTAGCACACCAAGATGAAGTAGCACCAAGATGAGAAGTGCTTAGCACACCAAGATGAGAGGGGTGTAGCACACCACAATGAGAAAGTGTAACACATCAAGATAGAGAGAGAGTGTAGCATACCAAGATGAGAGAGTGTAGCACACCAAGATGAGGAAGAGTAGCACACCAAGATGAGAGAGTGTAGCACACAAGATGAGAGAGTGAAACACACCAAGATGAGAGAGTGTAGCACACAAAATAAGAGAGTAGCACACCAAGATGAGAGGTGTAGCACACCAAGATGCGAGAGTAGCACACAAGATGAGAGTGTAGCACACCAAGATGAGAGAGTGCTTGCAAGATATGAGAGGAAGTGTGGCACACAAGATGAGAGTGTAGCACACCAAGATGAGAGGGGTAGCACACCAAGATGAGAGAGTGTAGCACACCAAGATGATGAGGAAAGCAACACACCAAGATGAGAGAGTGTAGCACACCAAAAATAAGAGAGAGTAGCACACCAAGATGAAGTGGCACACCAAGATGAGAGAGAGTCTTAGCGTGCCAAGATGAGAGTGGTAGCACACCAAGATGAGAGTGTAGCACACCAAGATGAGGGAAAGTGTAGCACACCAAGATGAGAGGGTGTAGCACACCAAAATAAGAGAGTAGCACACCAAGATGAGAGAGTGCAGCACACCAAGATGAGAGAGTGTACCGTGCCAAGATGAGAGAGTGAAGCACACCAAGATGAGAGAGAGTGTAGCACACCAAGATGAAGAGTGTAGCACACCAAGATGAGAGAGTGCTTAGCACACCAAAATAAGAGAGTAGCACACCAAGATGAAGTGCAGCACACCAAGATGAAGAGTGTAGCACACCAAAATAAAGAGAGTAGCACACCAAGATGAGAGAGAGTAACACACCAAGATGAGAGGGTGTAGCACACCAAGATGATGAGAGGTGTAGCACACCAAGATGAGAGAGAGAGAGAAGTAACACACCAAGATGAAGGTGTGGCACACCAAAGGTAGAGAGTGTAGCACACCAAGAAAGATGAGAGAGTGTAGCACACCAAGATGAGAGAGTGTAACACACCAAGATGAGAGAGTGTAACACACCAAGATGAGAGAGTAGCACACCAAGATGAGAAGTGAAGCACAAGATGATGAGAGAGTGTAGCACACCAAGATGAGAGTGTAGCACACCAAGATGAGAAGAGTGTAGCACACCAAGATGAGAGAGGAAGTAACACACCAAGATGAGAGAGAGTAACACACCAAGATGAGAGAGAGTGTAGCACACCAAGATGAGAGAGAGTAACACACCAAGATGAGAGAGTGTAGCACACCAAGATGAGAGAGTGTAGCACACCAAGATGAGAGAGTGTAGCACACCAAGATGAGAGTGTAGCACACCAAGGATGAGAGGAGGTGTACCACACCAAGATGAGAGAGAGTAACACACCAAGATGAGGAGAGAGTAACACACCAGATGAAGAGTGTAAGCACACCAAGATGAGAGGAAGTAACACACCAAGATGAGAGGTGTAGCACACCAAGATGAGAGAGTGTAGCACACCAAGATGAGAGGTAACACACCAAGATGAGAGAGTGTGGCACACCAAGATGAGAGTGTAACACACCAAGATGAGAGAGAGTGTAGCACACCAAGATGAGAGAGTGTAGCACACCCAAGATGAGAGAGTGTAGCACACCAAGATGAGAGAGTGTAGCACACCAAGATGAGAGAGAGTAGCACACCAAGATGAGGTGTAGCACACCAAGATGAGAGAGTGTAGCACACCAAGATGAGAGTGTAACACACCAAGATGAGAGTGTGGCACACCAAGATGAGAGAGTGAAGCACACCAAGATGAGAGAGAGTAGCACACCAAGATGAGAGTGTAGCACACCAAGATGAGAGAGTGAAGCACACCAAGATGAAGGTATGGCACACCAAGATGAGAGTGTAGCACACCAAGATGAGAGAGTGAAGCACACCAAGATGAGAGTGTAATTTTAAGATGAGAGAGAGTAGCACACCAAGATGAGAGTGCTTAGCACACACCAAGATGAAGGTCTTAGCACACCAAGATGAGAAGAAAGTAGCACACCAAGATGAGAGAGTGAAGCACACCAAGATGAGAGTGAAACACACCAAGATGAGAGAGAGTAGCACACCAAGATGAGAGAGAGTGTAGCTACACCAAGATGAGAGAGAGTGTAGCACACCAAGGTGATTAATTAGCACACCAAGATGAGAGTGTAGCACACCAAAGATGAGAGAGTGTAGCACACACCAAGATGAGAGAGAGTGTAGCACACCAAGATGAAAGGAGGTATAGCACACCAAGATGAGAGAGTGTAGCACACACCAAGATGAGAGAGTGTAGCACACCAAGATGAGAGAGTGTAGCACACCAAGATGAGAGTGTGCTTACCAAGATGAGAGTGTAGCACACCAAGATGAGAGTGTAGCACACCAAGATGAGAAGAGTGAAGCTTACACCAAGATGAGAGAGAGTTGCACACCAAGATGAGAGAGTGTAGCACACCAAGATGAGAGTGTGGCACACAAGATGAGAGTGTAAGCACACCAAGATGAGAGTGTAACACACCAAGATGAGAGAGTGTAGCACACCAAGATGAGAGTGTAGCACACCAAGATGAGAGAGTGTAGCACACCAAGATGAAGTGTGGCACACCAAGATGAAGAGTGCACACCAAGATGAGAGAGTGTAACACACCAAGATGAGAGTGTAGCACACCAAGATGAGAGAGTAACACACCAAGATGAGAGAGTGTAGCACACCAAGATGGTTGGGATGGGGGTTGGTGGCGCCGGGATGGGAGGTGTGAGGCGCCCGGGGATTGAGTGAGTGTAGCACACCAAGATGAGTGTGGCACCTACCAAGATGAGAGTGTAGCACACAAGATGAAAGTAGCACACCAAGATGAGAGAGTGTGCTTTTAAGATGAGAGTGTGGCACACCAAGATGAGAGTGTAGCACACCAAGATGAGAGAGTGTAGCACACCAAGATGAGAAGAGTGTAACACACAAGATGAAGAGTGTAGCACACCAAGAGATGAGAGAGAGTAGCACACCAAGATGAAAGTGAAGCACACCAAGATGAGAGTGTAGCACACCAAAAATAAAGAGAGTGTAGCACACCAAGATGAGAGTGTAGCACACACCAAGATGAAGAGTGTAGCACACCAAGATGAGAGGGAGTGTAGCACACAGATGAGAGAGTGCTGTAGCACACCAAGATGAGAGTGCCAACACACCAAGATGAGAAGTGTAGCACACCAAGATGAGAGAGTCTTAACACACCAAGATGAGAGTGTAAGCACACCAAGATGAGAGAGTAGCACACCAAGATGAGAGAGTGTAGCACACCAAGATGAGAAAGTGTGGCACACCAAGATGAGAGAGTGTAGCACACCAAGATGAGAGTGTAGCACACCAAGATGAGAGAGTAGCACACCAAGATGAGAGAGTATAGCACACACCAAGCTGAGGAGAGAGTAGCACACCAAGATGAGAGTGAAGCACACCAAGATAGAGAGTGTTGCACACCAAGATGAGAGAGTGTGGCACACCAAGATGAGAGAGAGTAGCACACCAAGATGAGAGGTGCTTAGCACACCAAGATGAGAGGACAAGCGGCACACAAGATGAGAGAGTGCTTAGCACACAAGATGAAAGTGTGGCACACCAAGATGAGAAGAGTAGCACACACCAAGATGAGAGAGTGCTTAGCACACCAAGATGAGAGTGCTTAGCACACACCAGGATGAGAGTGTGTGGCGCACCAAAGATGAGAGTGTAGCTTTTAAGATGAGGGTGTAACACACTAAGATGAGAGAGTGTGGCACACCAAGATGAGAGAAATTAATAGCACACCAAGATGAGAGAATGTAGCACCAAGATGAGAGTGTAGCACACCAAGATGAGAGTGCTAGCACACCAAGATGAAGAGTAGCACACCAGATGAGAGTGTGGCACACCAAGATGAGAGAGGAAGTAGCACACCAAGATGAGAGTGTAGCACACCAAGATAAAGAGAGTGTTGCACACACCAAGATGAGAAAGAGTGTGGCACACCAAGATGAGAGTGTAGCACACCAAGATGAGAGAGTGTAGCACACCAAGATGAGAGGTAGCAGCACACCAAGATGAGAGAGTGTAGCACACCAAGATGAGAAAGTAGCACACCAAGATGAGAGAGTGTAGCACACCAAGATGAAAAAGAGAGTGTGGCACACAAGATGAGAGAGTGTGGCACACCAAGATAGAGAGAGTGTGGCACACCAAGATGAAGAGTGTAGCACCAAGATGAGAAAATTATTGGCACACAAAGATGAGAAGAAGGAAGTATAGCACACACTAAGATGAGAGTAGCACACACCAAGATGAGAGAGTGTAGCACACCAAGATGAGAGAGTAGCACACCAAGATGAGAGAATGTAGCACACCAAGATGAGAGAGTGTAGCACACCAAGATGAGAGTGTGGCTAGGAGAGGAGAAATGACAGAGTGTGGCACACAAGATGAAGAAGAGTGGCAGCACACCAGATGAGAGTGTAGCACACCAAGATGAAGAGTGTAGCACACCAAGATGAGAGAGTGTGGCACACAAGATGAGAGTGTGGCACACACCAAAAGATGAGAGAGTGTGGCACACAAGATATGAGAGTGTGGCACACCAAGATGAGAGTGTAGCACACAAGATGAGAGAGAGTGTAGCACACCAAGATGAGAGTGTGGCACACCAAGATGAGAGAGTGTGGCACACCAAGATGAGAGAGTGTAGCACACCAAGATGAGAGTGTGGCACACCAAGATGAGAAAGAGTGTGGCACAAGATGAGAGAGTGTGGCACACCAAGATGAAAGAGAGTAGCACACCAAGATGAGAGAGTGCTTAGCACACCAAGATGAGAGTGCTTGGCACACCAAGATGAGAGAGTGTGGCACACCAAGATGAAGGGTGTAGCACACCAAGATGAGAGTCAGCACCCAAGATGAGAAGTGCTTAGCACACACCAGAGATGAAAGAGAGTGTGGCACACACCAGATGAGAGAGTGTAGCACACCAAGATGAGAAGGGGTCTTAGCACACCAAGATGAAAGTGTACACCAAGATGAGAGAGTGTAGCACACCAAGATGAAGGAAGTGTAGCACACCAGGATGAGAGTGTAGCACACCAAGATGATGAGAGAGTGTAGCACGCAATATGAGAGGAAGTGTAGCACACCAAGATGAGAGGAACAGCACACACCAAGATGAGAGAGTGTAGCACACCAAGATGAGAGAGTGTAGCACACCAACATGAGAGTGTAGCACACCAAGATGAGAGAGAGATAGCACACCAAGATGAGAGAGAGTAGCACAAGATGAGAGGTGTAGCACACCAAGGTAGAGAGTGTAGCACACCAAGATGAGAGTGTAGCACACCAAGATGAGAAGAGTGCAACACACAAGATGAGAGAGTGTAGCACACCAAGATGAGAAGAGTGCTTACCAAGATGAGAGTGTAGCACACCAAGATGAG